>NW_026057580.1:5383170-5555128 GCF_023721935.1 Panthera uncia
ATATATATATATATATATATATCAATGTGGGTCACCTGGCTGGATCAGTCGGTAGAGCATGTGAATCTTGACCTCAGGGTTGTGAGTTCGAGCCCCACATTGGGTGTAGCAATTACTTAAAAATAAAATCTTAAATACACACACACACAAATCTAATTGAGGTTTTTTAAGAGGCTATTTTTAAAAAATGCATTCAGTAAAATAACAGAACAGACTTTGGCAAAAAAACGCAAAGATGGTACATGACGACAGTTTGGGAAAACTAGATTGACGCACTGAGGAAAGAGAGCTTAGTCCTAGGAGTCATGCGAATCATTCCTACTTTCCTGACCGTCTCCTCTTCAGGTCTCCCCTTTAACATCTGTGGGCCCTTATTCTGGATCCTGGGGACCACCTGGTTGGGACGTTTCTAACTCAGTCTTGTCTAACATCCCTCAAATCCCAAACCTTGTGTACATTTACACCTGGAGCCTGAATGCACTGGAGTAAAGACATCACTTGGGAATGCAAGCTGGTGCAGCCACTCTAGAAAACAGTATGGAGGTTCCTCAAAAAACTAAAAATAGAACTACCCTACGACCCAGCAATTGCACTACTAGGTATTTATCCAAGAGATACAGGTGTGCTGTTTCAAAGGGACACATGCACCCCCATGTTTATAGCAGCACTATCAACAATAGCCAAAGTATGGGAAGAGCCCAAATGTCCAGCGATGGATGAATAGATAAAGAAAACGTGGTATATATATACTAGGGAGTTATCCTCGGCAATCAAAAAGAATGAAATCTTGCCATTTGCAACTACGTGGATGGAACTGAAGGGTATGATGCTAAGTGAAATCAGAGAAAGACAAATATGATATGACTTCACTCATATAAGGACTTTAAGAGACAAAACAAATGAACATAAGGGAAGGGAAAGAAAAATAATACAAAAACAGGGTTGGGGGGCGCCTGGATGGCTTGGTCGGTTAAGCGTCCAACTTCGGCTCAGGTCATGATCTCACGGTCCGTGAGTTCGAGCTCCGCGTCAGGCTCTGTGCTGACAGCTCAGAGACTGGAGCCTGTTTCAGATTCTGTGTCTCCCTCTCTCTCTGCCCCTCCCCTGTTCATGCTCTGTCTCTCTCTGTCTCAAAAATAAATAAACGTTAAAAAAAAAATTTTTTAAAAAGGGAGGGGGACAAAGCATAAGAGACTCATAAATATGGAGAACAAACAGAGGGTTACTGGAGGGGTTGTGGGAGGGGGGATGGGCTAAATGGGTAAGGGGCACTAAGGAATCTACTCCTGAAATCATTGTTGCACTATATGCTAACTAATTTGGATGTAAATTAAAAAAATAAAATTATGTATTATGTTGAAAAAAAAAAAAGACATCACTAATTGCCTCCCTGTTTCCTCCAGCAAAGCACAGTGATACTAGAGGGGAAACAAGGTTCTGCCAGAAGAGCTGAATCTCCCCATTTCCAGGAGCTGTTTCTTCCCTTTGGATAGAGGTGGGTGGTCTAACAACCCATCTCATCTCCCTCTATGAGTCCAACGCTTATCCTAAAAGATAATTGTTATTAACACTGATAAATACAGTCTGGGAGCTCATACAGTTCAGCTCATCAATATGTCCTTACTATTAGCATCAGAAAAGGAGTAAGATTTTAACTGAGGCATTGCTTTCAAAGCTGGTCTTACACAGAGTAAAGGAAGAGAAGACATCACACAAAATACAAGGGAGAAAACTAGATTACAAGATGTAGCAGTTCAAATGTGATAGAAACAAAATACCATTTTCTACCCGCCAAGTTAGCAAAGATCTAAACAGCATTCTCTTCAGTGTTGCCAAGGGTGCAGTGGGACCGCCATCTAATGGTGCAGGTGAGGGTGTATGTTGTACAGCCTTCTGGAAAACAATCTGGCAACATACATACCATAAGCCCGAAAATGGTTTATAATTTCTGACCCTAACATAATAACCAGAGGGTCAGAGGATCTAAGACAGTTTATCATGGTGTTATTTTGGTTAAAAACTGAAAACAGCATAAACATCTAGAAATTGGAATGATGGGGGCGCCTGGGTGGCTCAGTCGGTTAAGCGTCCGACTTCAGCTCAGGTCACGATCTCACGGTCCGTGGGTTCGAGCCCTGCATCGGGCTCTGGGCTGATGGCTCAGAGCCTGGAGCCTGCTTCTGATTCTGTGTCTCCCTCTCTCTCTGCCCCTCCCCCGTTCATGCGCTGTCTCTCTCTGTCTCAAAAATAAATAAACGTTACAAAAAAAATTTAAAAAAAAAAAAAAAAAAGAAATTGGAATGATGAAATTTGTTCAGCCACCAGATGAAATGTTATAATGCCACTGAAAAGCACATCTCACAGGCTATTAAGTAACACTAGAAAACGATCTCAATAAAGTGAAAACTGGAGCCAAAAAAATATATTTTTATAATCTCTATATTTAAAAAAAAGTATATGCATAGAAAAGACCAGAAAGAAAATACATCAAAATGTTAACAGTGCTTATCGCTAGGCTGTGGATTATAGGGGATATTTCATTTCATTTCTATAGGTCTCTGAATTATTTGTGTCTTCTACAATGAGCATATTATTAACCAGTGGATAAGGTTGTTGGCTTTCATCAATCCCCAAAGTAAGGGTACTTATAAACTTACTAAACAAACGATCAGAAACGAGCAAGAGCTCAAATCAAAGAAAATAAAACTGGGACAACACATTGTGAATATCTGCTGTCAAAAATCCATCCACGAGCCAGAAGAGGCAAAGTACTCGTCTGTGGACCTGCTGAGGCTGCAGGTTCTGGACCCATCACTATGACTGTTTCTCTTTTGTCAAGGGGGATGTAGAATCCATTGCCTGTAGAACATACCTTAGATGGTCCACTGTCAAGAACAAATAGGCAGATGTGTAAGAAAGCTCTGCCACCAATAAAATACTGCATACAAGTTCGTGGTTACTGTCGTTTTCCTTTTTGGAGGCTATGTGTACCTCAAGATTGCACATAATGAACCCAACTGATTGATATGGAGTACCTTGGATACCAAGATTAACCACCATGTTTTTCTGGTTGATGTTTCCTAAATACTCTCTCTCTCTCTCTTTTTTTTTTTTTTAAAGTAGGCTCCACACCCAACATGGGGCTTGAACTCACGACCCAGTAATCAAGAGTCACATGCTCTACCAACTAAGTCAGCCAGGCGCCCCTCTTAAATACTCTCTTGATATTTTTAAGATTTTTAAAATAAGCCATCAACTCAAGAAGCTAAATTTTTTTTTATTTTTTTTATTTAAAAAAATTTTTTTTAACATTTATTTATTTTTGAGACAAAGAGAGACAGAGCATGAACGGGGGAGGGTCAGAGAGAGAGGGAGACACAGAATCTGAAACAGGCCCCGGGCTCTGAGCTGTCAGCACAGAGCCCGACGCGGGGCTTGAACTCACAGACTGTGAGATCATGACCCGAGCTGAAGTCAGACGCTCAACCAACTGAGCCATCCAGGCGCCCCAAGAAGCTAAATTTTAACTCAGGCCAAAGAAGTGACTGGATGCTGATAGTTTAACACTGGGTGAAGCACACATACACCCTGCACTGGATGGAAACATTGCACCAAGAGATGGGACATGCTAAGACTCAGGCTCTAACACATCCGTACAAAGGAGGTAAATCAGTCGAGTGGTGGGTACATGAGGATTTGTTATATTTTTCTTTACATCTTTTTAAGCATTCAAATATTTCATTATATTTTTTGAAGGAGATGAAGATTCAATATAAGTCAACTATTGAGATTAAGAATTGGAATTACTCAGGTGAAGACTTCTGCAAATAGAAACTGGAAGGACATATTCCAACACACTGAAGAACAAAGAAAGGAGGAAAGGCTGTCATTCCCTGTGACAGGAAGACAAGAGACTCAAAGCAGACCATCTTGAGGCCACTGGAAATTATTTTAGAGATGCCTATTCCACAAAACCCAGAATGCAACCAACCAGTTAAAAAAAGTCAGCTCCGTCTTCTGGAAAGAGGCCTTCATGGAGGAAGGGGTTGGTACCACCAGGAGGGGTAGGTGTGTGAGGACTGAGGGTTGGTGAGAACCAGTTACAGAATGAAAGAGACAGGTCAGAGTGAAAAGGTTCCTGGGTTGCCACTGAGAGGAAACAAGAAAATCTACAGACCAGCAACAACGGTGGGATGATTTAAAGTTGAAGCATTTCCATGTTTATTCATTTTGTTCTCTCCAAAGGAGAGAATATAAATTTATACATACGTTAAAGTGTGAATGTATTGGCTGTTTACTAGGTGCCAGGTTCTGTGCTAATATTTATATATACCCATTTTCTGATCAATGCTCATTCATAAGGCTATAAGGTACTATTACTTTTTGAGGTATTATTATTATTATTATTATTATTCCTATTTGCAGATCAGGAGACTGAGGCTTACTGAGGTCATGAGCAGGCAGCAAAGTCTGGGCTCAAATCTAGGTCTACCTGACCTGACGGCCTGCATACACTCTTTAACTAATCTACCTAGAAAAGGAGGTCTAGTAAGATCTGCAGCCCAGGAAGAAGAGTTGCCAGGCAAACGGAGCACATACCACCACAGCCGTAGTGCCCCCGTGTGTGCACAGCTGACAGCCCTAACTCTCTAGCCTTGTGCCAATCGTCTCCTGTTTACACGGAACGGGCTGTGTGCGTCGGTAGCCGGAATGGGAAGAGGCTGAATTCAGGAATACAGTCCCTGGAGGAGACATACCACTCTTCTCTTTTGACATCAGGAGGCCCAGTGAAAAAACCAATCCAGGTGATCCCAGCTGGGGGTACCTCTGGTTTATAGGCTGCCTCATTTTAACATGGCCCCAACTAATTGATAGCCAACCTGAGGTATCCTAACAACCACAGTGTGGCTTGAAGTTCAGCCAAGGTTGTTCAAACTGATCTGTGTCAGACTTACAACCAAACTGGCCTGTCACAGACACCTCCATCACGCCTCCTTACGACCGAATGCCAAATTATAGCTTCAAAAGCACTTTCACAGAGACCTCTTAATTCTGCCAGTAACTCTGACCTGAGTCTTATTACTTCTATTTCACGGATGAGGAGACTCAGAGAGGTTAAGTAATTTGTCCAAGATCATGGAGCTACAAAGTGGTGAAGAAAAAGAGATTCAAGGAGTGCACACGACCCTAAAACTCCTGAAAACGTAATTAAGTGGCACATTTGAGAGAAATCAGTTGTTTGGTGAATGGTAACTTGTTGAATGCTGACACGAGCCCCAAAGGATGTTTTGAACAAGAGTGGCTACAGGTTCTACTGGTTAGGAAACAAAAGATCAATCATTCTGTAATCTGATTGAGGCTACACCATTTTACTGACATGGTTGCTCGCTTAACAGAAACAGTACACAAATTTACTCAGAAAAATAATGTCTGACACTGGTGAGGGGTGTGAAACAAGCGGGGAATTCGGTGACATTCAAATAAATCCAGTCATCCCGATAACTAGTGTGGCTGCGTGTGAACCAGCTTTGTGACGCGCAACCAGGATCGTAGTTTAGTGCAATTCAGAAAACAATAAATTTAGAGGCTTGTCGTACCATCAAGTGGCCAATGGGGCCACTCTGCAGTAAGGCTAGCTTCATCCGAGCTGTAAAAATTATTGCTGGCAATATTATCAGTAATGGTAATAATTTGGCAAATTGAAGTCAGTATATACAGACAGGAAACGATGTACTGTGCTCATGCAGTTTAGATGATTGAAGACCCCGTGTAAAGGCTTCTGCTATGATGGGGCTTAACCACACGGTAATTAATGGCAGTCTGAAGTGGAATGATAATCACACAGAGGAGAAAGTAATAAAAATGTCCCAACAAAGGTACTAAAATAAGGGCGATAAATGTTTTATAGTAACAATCTGGAACTGTAAAATGGTCCAGTGCAGACCTAGAGGTTGTCCCATGTTGCAGAGTGCTAACAAACCACCGAGTGCATGAAAAGAGGCGGCAATTTATTCAGTGACAATTCTATTCCTCCCAAATTGCAGAGCTAAGTGATTACTTCTATTGAAAGTATGATTGCAGGGGCGCCTGGGTGGCCCAGTCAGTTGAGTGTCCAACTCTTGATTTCAGCTCAGGTCATGATCCCAGGGCTGTGTGATTGAGCCCTGCATCAGGCTCCACGCTGAACGTGGAGCCTGCTTGGGATATTCTCTCTCTCTCCCTCTGCCCTCTCCCCTAGCTCTCACTCTCTCTGAAACAAAATTTTAAAAATAAATAAAAGGAGAATGATATTGAAGTAAGATACATGAAGAAAAAATTAAACCTATAAACAAAAAGAAAATAAAGTTGATTCCAACTCTCCTGAATGATCAGTGAAAACTTTTGTGGTTTTATATAACTAATAGTTGGGAAAACAAAAGTATATAAAATTTGTCTTGGCAGTTTGGAATATGGGAATGTTCCTCAAGACCTGTCCTCAATACAGAGCCAGGGAAAATGCACTCGATAACAGATGCAGACAAGGTGTGGTGACTCTGACATGAACATAAAATAGAGGACAGTACCCTTGACTGCCTTATGCATGGGTGGACTGAGTGATTTCTGTGTTAGCCACGTATTCATCAAAGGCAATTATAAAATACGCTGGAATGGATCTACCAATCAACAAATCCTGGCTGTGAACAGAACTGGCTACAAGGAACAGAATCCTCAACCTCTGGGAGCACCTCGGTGGCTCAGTTGGTTGGGCTTCCAACTTAGGCTCAGGTCATGATCTTGCAGTTCGTGAGTTTGAGCCCCATGTCCGGCTTTGTGCTGACACCTCAGAGTCTGGAGCCTGCTTCAGATTCTGTGTCTCCCTCTCTCTCTGCTTCTCCCTGGCTTGTGCTCTCTCTCTCTCTCTCTCAAAAATAAATAAAAACACTAAAAAAAAAAAAAAAAGAATCCTCAACCTCTGATGCTTTAATTGTAAAGACCCATGATGCCAAGGCACTACTCGGCAGGTGTCTGAGGGTCTCTTACCCGTTCCCTCAGTTTACAAGTTACCTGCTACAGCTTTCAGCATCTATTTTCACACCACCACATTCAAAAGCAGGAAAGGTGAGTAGAGACAAAAAGAGGCTCTCTTCACAAAATGATCTCTCTCTGATTGAACAGGAACATCTTTCCAGGTACCCTCCCTCAGGAAACTTTTACATCTCATGGGCCAGAACCAATGACATAAGCCCACTGCAGGCCAGTCACTGTGATTACCAAAAGATTATTATAAAAGGCTTAAACTAATACAGATACCTGCTCAAGAGCTGAATAAAATTATGGTTCTTGAGCAAGGAAGAGGCAGGGGCAGGGAAGACTGTTAGTTAAGTAGTGCCTGCTGTATCGACCGACAGACCAGATAGTCTGCTATTGGTAAAACCAGGAAAGAGTATCCATTCTACTTAATGTGAATGCCACACAATTGTCACAGAAAACATGCTCCCCTATGAAGAGCGAGGTACAAACTAAGAAGCACTAAAGTAAAGCTCACTGTCTAAGTGCATGCAATGATTTCATTCCTTCAACCCATAAATGTTTACTAAGTGCCTAGTACGCGCTGCGTGCTCTTCTAGGTACTAAGGGTACAGCGGTGAATAAAGGAAAATCCCTGCCCTCAAAGAGCTTATACTGTGGCTTCTGGTGTAAAAACTGTGCGTTACAGAAAAGAATAGCAGTCACGCTTCCAAAGTGATTCAGGAGACCATACCTTCCACATACCGGCCAAATTGCCATCTTTTTGCAATGAGTTGGTAGAATTACAGAAAGTTCACCACATATTCAGCTAAGTTATTATTTTTTTTTAATATTAAAATGCTGGGGTGCCTAGGTGGCTCAGTCAATTAAGCATTTGACTCTTGATTTCGGCTTAGGTCATGATCTCACGGTTTGTGAGATCAAGCCCCGCACTGGGCTCTGTGCTGACAGTGCAGTGCCTGCTTGGGATTCTCTCTCTCTCTCTCTCTCTCTCTCTCTCTCTCGCTCACTCTGCCCCGACCCCCGCTTGCGTGTACACACATGCACTCTCTCCCTCAAACATTAAAAAAAAAAACTTTAAATATTAAAACATTGATAATGTACATCTGTTATGGCATTTTTGTAGGTATTCAAAATACTTTAATATACATTATCTTTACTCCTTCCTTGACTGTTAAGGAAAGAAAGGGTAGATATTATTACACGGGCCCCAGAAAGATGACAACTTAGGTCTCCTGTACCTCTCGAATCATTCGGCTTTCACCACAAACTACAGCTTTCCTGGAAATAAGTCTTAAGATGAAGCATGCCCAGAGACAGAGCCCAAAATTCTTAGAAAATCTGAGAAGATGATGCATCTCTTCATTTAAATTCACTGTGGCTGATTGATGGCCCATGAGAGAAAGGAGCGATGAAGTGATAATTGGGGGTATGAATACACACGCACACATCTTGGATTTGACCAGGGTTTCTATTGTGTTCGAAAATAACTTATTAGAATCTTACTAGAGAAATAACCTCCAGGGAGCTTTTAACTCTACTGTATGGCTAGATTTCTTTGAGGCTGGAGAAAGAGGACCTGAAGAATGCCAGCCCTACAGTTACATTCTATTCGCCCCAGTCCTCATAGTATAAGTGAAGACAAGTTGGCAGACCTATATATATTCAGAAGCAATGAAACCCAGAAAGGAGGCTCCTACAAGAAGAAGGTCATCAGTCATCCAATTTGGAGACGATATTTAACCAATGAAGACCCTTCCATCAGAACAAAGGGTCCAACACCAAACCCTGCATATACCAGCTTCCAATGCAGGAAAATAAATCTCTGGTGTGAGTTAATTTCCCACTTAATAATAGAACATTTAGAGGTAAGAAGATTGCTCATCTCTTGATCCAAAATAGAGCAGGGGAGAAGCTAGAAAAGATCAAAGTAGAAACTGTCATTTCAACAAAGTAGGGGAAGGTTTGAGAGTTTTAAAAGAAGTACATGCATGAAAGGAAAACTATCTTGACTTACTTTTTGGTGAGCCGAGGGTCCAGAGGGGGGTGTTGTGCTCCGTACACAGGCTGGATGCTGGAACCAAGAAAAAAAGAAAGAAGAAAATTGTCAGGAAGCTAAATATGTCAGGTAAGTATCATCTGTATCACAAAATTGGAAGGGACTTTGGGAAACAGGTCTCCTCCAAGACAACCACATCCAAGCCTTTCAGCCTGGGGGCACCTGGCTGGCTCAGTTGGCAGAGTGTGTGATTCTTGAACTCGGGGTCACGAGTTCAAGCCGGACGTTGGGTGTACAGATGAAATAAACATAAAAAAAATTAAGTCTCTGGAGAATGTTCATTTTCCACTGGGGCTTCAGCACCTTATATACCTGACAGACTGGAAGTCCTATCGGTAAAGACGGCAGCACAGAAAGATAACAGGCTTTTGAGCTGGAGACAGCATGGTTTGAACCAGAACTCGCGTTCTGGCGTCCGCCACCTCTGTAAACTTGCGCGAAATTACTGGACCACTTTGAACCAGTTTTCTCGTCTGTAAAATGAGAGGATCACCTACCCCAAAAGATCACCTGGGCTAAACAACAGTGAAGCAACACTAGATACCAAGGGAAGGGTGACCCAAGTGACTCACTGATGGCTGGTGGGCGCATAAAGCGATACAACCCACTTCAAAAAAACAGGTTGGCAATATCCAGGAGGAACGAAATATGCATACCCTAGAGCCTAGCATATTCTTCTCAAATCTGTATCTTAAGAGAAATACATAGATATGTGTATCAGAAGACATATATAAGACTATTCATAGCATTATAGTTCCTTTTAGCCTAAAACTAGAAATAACCCAAGTGTCCAACAGAAAATAAACTGTAATGTGTTCGTATAATAGAATATTATATCGCAACATAAACATACAAAATGGGGCACACAAGTAATAATGTGCATGAGTCTTCCAAATGTGCTGAGCAAAACAAGCAAAAAATAAAAGGGTAAATACTGTATTGTTCTATTTATATACACTTCAAAAACAGCAAAAAGGATTTATATATTTAGGGATGCATCCATAGCAATAACCCCATAAAGGAAGGAGGGATTAACACAAAAGGATGTGGTTACTTCAGAGGGAAGGAGAGAGTTGTGGTCGAGAACAGATCCAGGGGCTTCTGACCTGCTCACTTCTGGGGTGTTCACTTTGTGATTATTCGTCAAGTTATCATACCACACAACTGTTTTATGGAATAGGTCACAATAAAAAAGAGTGACTTGAGGGGCCAGGTGCCTGGGTGGCTCAGTTAGTTGAGAGACCAACTCCTGGTTTCAACCCAGGTCATGACCTCACGTTTCGTAGGGTTGAGCCCCACATTGGGCTTTGTGCTGATGGTGCAGAGCCTGCTTGGGATTCTCTCTCACTCCTCTCTCTCTTGAAATAAACACTCACTCTTGAAATAAACTCACTCACACTCACTCTTGAAATAAACATTAAAAGAGTGACTTGAGAATAATTATATATCTAGCCAAACTGTTGTTCAAATACAAAGGTGAGAGAAAAACATGTTGCAAGATGCAAGAACCCAGGAAATATGGTTTCCTTGACTCCTTCCTGAAGAAACTACTAGAAGAAAAACTTCAATGAACAATGAGATAGAGAAACTACAGTGAAAGGACTCGTGTAAAGAATTTAATGAATTTAGCCTTAAGACTAAGTCTTAAATTTGAGGCTTCATGATTAGAGAAGGTAAAAACAATGTAAGTGGCATAGGTTAAAATGGAACAGAGGATGGAGTGGCCAAATAAGTATGTTGGCTGGGGCACCTGGGCAGCTCAGTCGGTGAAACGTCCAACCCTGGCTCAGGTCATGATGTCACGGTTTGTGAGTCTAAGCCCCTCGTCAGGCTCTGTGCTGACAGCTCAGAGCCTGGAGCCTCCTTCAGAATCTGTGTCTCCCTCCTCTCTGCCCCCACCCCCCAGCTCACATTCTGTCTCTCTCAAAAAATAAATATACATTAAAAATTTTTTTTTAAAAAAGTATGTTGGTTTCTTCATCTTTCACAGACAAGACTCAAAAGATATTTAAAGGTGATAGCTCAAGTCATAGAGGCATAAGTATGTTTTAGGACAGGAGATAAACTGAGAAAAATAGGGACACCTGGGTGGCTCAGTTGGTTCAGTGCCTGACTCTTAGTTTCGGCTCAGGCCATGATCTCACAGTTTGTGAGTTCAGGCCCCACACTGGGCTCTGTGCTAACAGCACAGAGCCTGCTCCTTTCTCTGCCCTTCCTTTGCTCTCGTGCTCTCTCCCACTCTCAAAAATAAATACATAAATTAAAAAAAAAAAAACACTTTAATTGAGGGGTGCCTGGGTGGCTCAGTTGGTCAGATGTCAGACTTTGGCTCAGGTCATGATCTTGCAGTTTGTGGGTTCGAGCCCCGCATCAGGCTCTGTGCTGACAGCTCAGAGCCCGGAGCCTGCTTCGGATTCTGTGTTTCCTCCCTCTCTGCCCCTCCCCTGCTCATGCCCAGTCTCAGTCTCTCTCTCAATCTCTCTCTCTCTCTCTCTCTCTCTCTCACACACACACACACACACACACAAATAAATAAACATTTAAAAAAATAAAAAAAACTTTGAGAAAAAATAATCAAGTAAAAGCAGATGAGGAAAGGGCAAGAAATGCAACTACCAATTTCATCATTGATCATGGTAGGCGGTCAATAGATGTCTCAAGAAATACAGTATAGAGTTATAAATGCAATCACTAGAATAAAAACACAAACTTTCCCAATTATCAGAATATACACACACACACCCTCTCCCAAAGCAAGTAGTCCTTACAGTGAAAGATTTTTTTTAAGAAAACATTAAAAACAGAGCTACAATAAAATATATCAGTCATTCCAGCAAATATAAAAGGGCTGAACTTACCTATTACAAGAAAATTATTAATTAGAGGGGACTGATTAAATAAATGATGGTACATCTGTAAAAAAGAATGGGGCAATTCTATACCCATTGGCACGGAACAAACTCTAAAACATTAATTAAATGTTTTAATTAAAAACATACGCAGGGGCACGCTGCTGTCCGTGTCCCCCCCTCTCTCTGCCCCCTTCCACTTGTGCTCTGTCAAAAATAAACAAAACATTAAAAAAAAAGATGCAGAACTGTATGCATAACATGCCGTCATTTCTGTGGAAAACCTTTAAAATAAAACAAATCCGCATACTTCTCTATGATTAGAGATCTCTGAGAGAATACACACGACACCAGCAGCAGGGGTTTGGAAGAGGAACTGGAGAACCCGGCAGCAGAGAGGCTGAGTTTTTACTACAAACTTTCTTGTGTCTTTCTGAATTGGTATCATGGACATGTATCACCTTTTTAGGAAATAAATGAAGCAATCTTAAGAGAGTTGGGAGGTTTAAATGAGTCAATGTGTAAAAAGCCCTTTAGCACAATTCCTGGCAGGTAGTAACATACTAGCAGGTAATGAGGTAGATTTGCAAACATCCAGAATGCCACCTGGCACACGCTCAGTGCCCAAGAAATGTTGGCTTTCTTCCTCCCTCCCATTTTGGTAATTTATTCCTTACCAACATTTAGAAAGTAGAACAAATTTACCAACTATCTTGTTTGACATAACCAGTGTGATCCCAAAGTTGCTTTTAAATAAAAATGCAGCCAATTCAATCATTTTCATATTGATTTCTACTAAGATTCCAGCGGGAATGTTCTTATGTACAATCTTTATGGATATAGCTCTGACCTTTTTAGCTATTAAAAATCTCTAACTCCCCAAACTTTTCTGAAAGGTTATTCAGTAATTTGTAAACAAACCATTACCTATACCACTATAGAGATACAAATACAATTTTAACATGTTTACAGAGATTCCTAGGCAGAGAAAAAGGAGAAAGAAAATAAGAGGGATCAAAGAATAACAGGAAAGTCTGGCATACAGAGAGAAGGCTGACACAAAACAAAAATGAAAACACAAGCAAAAAAGCCAAAAGGCATAGATCAATGGAACAGACTAGAACACCCAGAAATAAACCCACAACTATATGGTCAATTAATCTTCAACAAAGCAGGAAAGTATATCCAATGGGAAAAGGACTGTCTCTTCAACAAATGGTGTTGGGAAAACTGGACAGCAATGTGCAAAAGAAAGAAACTAGACCACTTTCTTACACCATATACAAAAATAAATTCAAAATGGATTAAAGACCTAAATGTGAGACCTGAAACCAAAAAATCCTAGAAGAGAACATAGGTAGCAACCTCTTGGACATCAGACATAGCAAATCTTTCCTAGATATGTCTTATGAGGTAAGGGAAACAAAGGCAAAAATAAACTATTGGGACTACATCAAAACAATAAGTTTCTTTTTTTTTTTTATTTTTTTTTTAACATTTATTTATTTTTGAGACAGAGACAGAGCATGAACAGGGAAGGAGCAGAGAGAGAGGGAGACACAGAATCTGAAACAGGCTCCAGGCTCTGAGCTGTTAGCACAGAGCCCAAAGCGGGGCTCGAACTCACGGACCGTGAGATCATGACCTGAGCCGAAGTCAGATGCTTAACCGACCAAGCCACCCAGGCGCCCCTCAAAACAATAAGTTTCTGCACAGCGAAGGAAACAATCAACAGGACTAAAAGACCATCTACTGAATGCGAAAAGATATTTGCAAATGACCTATTTGAGAAAGGGTTAGTATCTAAAATATAGAAAGAACTTATAAAACTCAACACCCAAAAACCAAATAATCCAATTTAAAAATGGGTAGACGACATGAACAGACATTTCTCCAAGAAGACACACAGATGACCAACAGACACATGAAAAGATACTCATCAACACTGATTATCAGGGAAATACAAATCAAAACTATAATGAGATATCACCTCATACCTGTCAGAATGGCTAAAATCAACAACACAAGAAATAATAGGTGTTGGTGAAGATGTGGAGAAAAGGGAACCCTCTTGCACTGTAGGTGGGAATGCAAACTGGTGCAACCATTGTGGAAATGACTATGGAGGCTCCTGAAAAAGTTAAAAATAGGGGCACCTGACTGGCTCAGCCGGAAGAGCATGTGACTCTTGATCTCAGAGTCGTGAGTTCAAGCCCTACGTTGGGTGTACAGATTACTAAAAAATAAATATAAACTTAAAAAAAGTTACAAATAACATTACCATATGACCCAGGATTCATATTGCTGGATATTTACCCAAAGACTACAAAAACACTATTTCAAAGGGATACATGCACCCCTATATTTATAGCAGCATTATTTACAATAGCCAAGATATAGAAATAGCCCAAGTGTCTATCAATTGATGAGTGGATAAAGAAGATGTGGTGTGTGTGTGTGTATATATATATATATACACAACGGAATATTATCCAACCATAAAAAAGAATTAAATCTTGCCATTTGCAACATCATGGATGGAGCTAGAGAATATAATGCTAAGCAAAATAAGTCAATCAGAGAGAGACAAATAGCATATGATTTCCCTCATATGTAGAATTTAAGAAACAAAACAAACGAGCAAAGGGAAAAAAGAGAGACAAATCAAGAAACAGAATCTTTTTTTAAAACTTTTTTTTAATGTTTATTTTGGGGGGGAGAGAGAGAAAGAGAGAGAACACAAACAGGGGAGGGGCAGAGAGAAAGGGAGACAGGGGGTCTGAAGTGGGCTCTGTGCTGACAGCAGAGAGCCCGCTGTGGGGCTCAAGCCCACGAACAGCGAGACCATGACCTGAGCCGAAGTCAGACACCCCAGAATCTTAATTATAGAGAACTGATGGTTACCAGAGGGACAGAGGGAAAGGTGGGGGGGGGGGGGGTTAGTTAAGTAAGTGATGGTTTAAGGGGATTAAGGAGTGCACTTGGCATGATGAGTAATGTATGAAACTGCTGAATCACTATGATGTACACCCGAAACTAATACAACAGTTAACTAACTGGAATTAAAATAAAAACTTTTTTTTTTTTTTTTTTTTTAATTTTTGGGACAGAGAGAGACAGAGCATGAACGGGGGAGGGGCAGAGAGAGAGGGAGACACAGAATCGGAAACAGGCTCCAGGCTCCGAGCCATCAGCCCAGAGCCTGACGCGGGGCTCGAACTCACGGACCGCGAGATCGTGACCTGGCTGAAGTCGGACGCTTAACCGACTGCGCCACCCAGGCGCCCCAAAATAAAAACTTTTTTAAGGGCCACTTATTTGTATTTTAATATTTGCAAACACTCACAGATGAGTACGCTTGAGTTCTCAAACTCCACAAGCCTCTTTACAGTAAAATATAAAGACCAGAGGATAAACCCTGCAGGAAGATTTCAACAGGCTGGTTAGACTGGGTGAATGGATAGAAAAATAAGAGACGGTCCTTAGAGTCTCCCTTTTAAAAGAGTAACACCACCTGCCAGTAGTCCATGCAGAAACACAAGCAATCCTAATTGTGCGGGTCGATTAATTACCATCCAGGAAGGAGATCTTAAAATCATGGTAGGCTGTGTTTTATTTCTATTTGTTTTTGTTTGGTTTTTTTAGTATAATTTATTGTCAAATTGGCTAACATATAGTGTGCACAGTGTGCTTTTGGTTTTGGGGTAGATTCCCGTGGTTCATCGCTTCCATACAACACCCAGTGCTCATCCCAACAAGCGCCCTCCTCAATGCCCATCACCCATTTTCCCCTCTACCCCATATTTTTAATTTTTTAAAAGTGTACTTATTTTGAGAGAGACAGACAGCAAGTGGGGGAGGGGTAGAGAGAGGGGGGCAGAGAGAGAATGAATCCCAAGAAGGCTCTGCGCCACCAGCACAGTGTGGAACCCAGTGGAGCCCAGTGTGGAACTCGAACCCACGAACCATGAGATCACGACCCAAGTTGGACACTTAACCAGCCGAGTCACCCAGGTGCCCTGGTAGGCTGTTTTGTCTATGTCAGCCTCAAGGTGTCGGCACAGCCAGAAAGGCCAAGGTAAGTGATGGACTTCTTCAGCAAAGGTATCAGAGCCCGTGTTGAATTTGTTAACGTACTCTTGAACTAAAAAACCATGATGCATCTGTACCTAAAACACTTTAATTAATCAGTGTACGGAATCTCAAAAAGTAGCCAAGACATTTGAAAAGAAAGAGAAACGAAGATGAAACAGAGACTAAATGCAGACTGACTGAAAGCCTGGTGATTAAGGTGCTCAATTTCCCACCATTTATAATTCACCTGTCAGCCTGGACCATCCCTACTCCTCCCAAACCACACTCAACTCTAGAGCGGGCTGGTCTCCACTCTGCCTTCCAAATATTTCTTAGCTACTGAATCAGGCTCTTCTCCCATTTCAATATCATATCCAATCTGAAACATTCCCTTCAAATTCTATACTTCCCGCCATGAGATTTTCCCGGACGCTACCCCACAGCATCCATTAACCCATGCCTTCTCTGATTCCCTAAAATATATAAATCAGGGCTTATACTACTTCTAATAAGTAAGTAACTTTTTTAAAAAATTTTTATTATTTATTTTGGAGAAAGAGAGACACACACACACAGAGTATGAGCAGGGGAAGAGAAGAGAGAGAGAGACACACACAGAATCCGAAGCAGGCTCCAGGCTCTGAGCTGTCAGCACAGAGCCCGACACGGGGCTCGAACTCACAAACCACGAGATCATGACCTGAGCCAAATTAGACGCTTAACTGACTGAGTCACACAGGCACCCCATAAGTAAATAACTTTTTTAAATGAATTTGATTTAGATCATAATATAAGGCATACCGACATCAGTGCTCCACTCGTACATAAGAAATAAGACATCATTGGGAATGCAAGCTGGTGCAGCCACTCTGGAAGTATGGAGGTTCCTCAAAAAACTAAAAATAAAACTACCCTACGGCTCAGCAATTGCACTACTAGGCATTTATCCACGGGATACAAGGGTGCTGTTTTGAAGGGACACATGCACCCCCATGTTTATAGCAGCACTATCGACAGTAGCCAAAGTATGGAGAGGGCCCAAATGTCCATCGATGGATGAATGGATAAAGAAGATGTAGTATATATATATACAATGGATTATTACTCAGCAATCAAAAAGAATGAAATCTTGCCATTTGCAATTACGTGGATGGAACTGGAGGGTATTGTGCTAAGTGAAATTAGAGAAAGACAAAAATCATATGACTTCATTCATATGAGGACTTTAAGAGACAAAACAGATGAACATAAGGGAAGGGAAGCAAAAATAACATAAAAACAGGGAGGGGGACAAAGCATAAGAGACTCATAAATATGGAGAACAAACTGAGGGTTGCTGGAGGGGTTGTAGGAGGGGGGGATGGGCTAAATGGGTAAGGGGCACTAAGGAATCTACTCCTGAAATCATTGTTTCACTATATGCTAACTAATTTGGATGTAAATTTAAAAAAATAAAAAATAGGGGCGCCTGGGTGGCTCAGTCGGTTAAGCGTCCAACTTCGGCTCAGGTCATGATCTCACGGTCCGTGAGTTTGAGCCCCCCGTCAGGCTCTGTGCTGACAGCTCAGAGCCTGGAGCCTGCTTCAGATTCTGTGTCTCCCTCTCTCTCTGACCCTCCCCCGTTCATGCTCTGTCTCTCTGTCTCAAAAATAAATAAACATTAAAAATAATTAAAAATAATAATAAAAAATAAAACAAGTTAATAAAAAAAAAAAAAGAAAGAAAGAAGACATCATGGGTTTCAAACCCTGCCAACCTCTTCCTCCCTCCCGTCCTCAGAAGCCACTTTACTGCATCTGGCATTTTTCACCCTTATTTTTGTCTTCATGTTTTTATTTTCCAAACAATATTCTAAAGAATATTATAGTATTATAGTATTTTTTCCATGTGTTTTAAAACTTTATATAAATGGCACCACACTATACATATGACTTATTTTGACCCTAAGTCATAAATGCTACTTTAAATATTACTTAATTTCATGGCTGGCTAACTGGTCTCTCCAACACAAAATTTAAAAAGCATTTGCTCCACACAAGTGCAGAAAGCACTTTATTCACATTTTCAAACAAAAAGACAAGTACAGAGAAAAATTAACAAACATCTATGAGCCCATCACTCTGATTTAACAAATGTTAATACGTGTCACATTTCTTTTTTTAAGAAAATAAAATTGGGGAAGACTACTGAAGTCCCAAGTGCAGTCCCCCGTCCTGTTCCCCTTTGTCCCCAAGAGACAACCACTCTCCTGAAGTGGGTATGAAATCCGTTCCATCTGTTTTTATACTTTTACACACACATGCATACATAAAATACTGTTTTGTGTTAAAACCGTACACAAAAGCCCACACGCCACTTATCTTTCCACGTCTTGCTTTTCTCACTCAACAGTGTGTTTTCACCCCGCTGCACTTTTCAGTTTTTCTGATTACAGAGTAACATATGTGTGGTGGAGAAACCCAAGAGTCAATGATACACAGCGTCCTCACGGGGGAAGCCACGGTGCCAAGCAGACTTCCCGCTTCTAGGGAGCAGTGGTGATGCCATGTCTTGTTTTGCAGTCCCCTCACCACCCGGCAGAGTGCAACACACTCCAGCAGGCACTTACTAACAATACTTAACGAGGGGCGCCTGGGTGGCTCAGTCGGTTAAGCGTCCGACTTCGGCTCAGGCCATGATCTCGCAGTTTGTGAGTTCGAGCCCGGATCAGGTCCGCACTCAGCGCCTGCTTGGGATTCTCTCCCTCTTCCTCTCTCTCTCTCTGCCCCTCCCCTGGTTGTGCACGTGTGTGCACTCACTCTCTCTCTCTAAACGAACAAAAAATAAACTTCAAAACACACACACACACACACACAAAATTTAACGAGTGAGGACTGGAACTCTACAAACCCCAGGTCTCTGCTTAGGCAGACTAGTGGCTCATTAAACCTCAACACTAGAGGCAAACCCGGCATCTTGGGAGAAATCACACTGCACATGCAGAGAAATGAATGCCATAGCACGTACCGCAATGGAGACAAAAGTGAGCAAAACTCCTGGTCAACCTCCGACGTTCTCCTTAATAAAACCAACACCACAGGGTGTATTGGCATAGAGCTGGTTTGCATCGTCGCCATAGTGCAAAACCGTTGGTAGGAAAAATCAACAGGTGTTTGCTGAGTGCTGACAAAGGAGCAAAAGCAAATATGGGAACAGACCTATGGGATTTAAAGCCAAACATGTTGGCAACTGATTCAGGTTCACACACTCATTTGATGGAAGTCTTCCAGAACTGGGGTTCTATGCTGTCTCTGTGATAATTTAGTATCTTCTAGCCACTTAATTTTATCAGTCACACGTTTCCAAACTAAGAATAGGTTGTAATACAGTGTACGTGCCCAGACAGGCTGGGACCATAACACTGAGTCCACTATCAGATTCATAAATGTTATGGAAAATAACCAAATGACAGAGGTTTTTAGTTGCAAATCTGCAAGCTCCTAAATAATTTGAGTGATTAGACACTTTTCTCAACTTCATTTAATACTAAAAAGCACTCCCTAATTTAATTTTTTTTTTTAGTATTTATTCATTTTTTGAGAGGCAGAGAGAGACAGTATGAGCAGGGAAAGGACAGAGAGAGAAGGAGACACAGAATCCAAAGCAGGCTCCAGGCTCTGAGCTGTCAGCACAGAGTCTGACACGGGGCTCAAACTCATGAACAGTGAGATCATGACCTGAACCGAAGTCGGACGCTTAACCGACTGAGCTACCCAGGCGCCCCTCCCTAATTTTAACAATAAACACATTTGCTTAAAAAGAGGGAGAAGCCCTTCCCAGAAGGACTGGAAATAAGAATGTGGGAAACTAGCTGGGCTTTGGCTCACATTGGTCTCTCCTATTCCAGGTCTTATCTACATCTTTTCACTGGAAGCGTCTACACCCCTGGCCTGGATGAGGTGCCTCAACAGGTGTCCTAATCTTGGCAGAGACTGACTGAGGGAAGAAGTAGCAGAAAAAGCACCGGACCCAGAGTCAAGAAATCTGCAGCTATACAGCGTGATTTGGGGCAAGTCACTTTCCCTCTCTGGCCTCAGTTTCCTTACCTGCAGTGGCCTTAGACATTCTACAGTTTCACGACACTCAGATGCTCATGGGGCCAGCAATTTGCTACTTCCAAAAGCACGAGATAGAAAAGCCCACCTTCAGTGGCCCCCACACCATCTACTCTTACCTATCAGTCATGCCGGGTGTGAGTGACAAAGCAAAAGAGAAATACCCACGGACATGAGTTGAAGCTAGTTGAATACTAGTTGAACTTTAAACTTAATCCTCAGCTTCAGCCTTAGAGGTCACTCAATCCAAAACTCTCATTTCATAGATATGGAAACTGAGCATAGAGTATTTAAGTACTTGGTCCTAAAACTTGGCTTTTTCTCTAAGTGTATGACATCACACTCTTACCTGACCAGCTAAGTCAGAAACCTGGGAATGGCATCTCCTTCTCCCTCACTCCCTAAATCCAGTGGTTTACCAAGTCCTTTTGATATTCTCAAATTTGACCCCTATGTGCCATTGCCCTAGTCCAAGCCATCATCACCTCTCCTTCCACTGACTGCAGTGGCCACCTAACTATACCCATCTTGATCCCCAGTGGGGGGCAGGGGTGGGTGGTGACTGGAGTGTTTGGAAACTTGTATGTGGGAAAGGTGTTTGTCCCAATAAATGGTGGGTCTTCCTGGCACTTAGTGGGCAAGGGCCAGGGTGTTAAACATCCCACAGTCCAGTACAGCCCAGATTTAACCCACCCAAAACACCAACTGTGTGTCTCCCATCCCTAACTGTTGAAAATGCTGGTCCAAGCCATTTTCCTCAGGGCAGCCAGAATATTTTTTTATACATGCGAATCTGATCGTGCCACAGCCCCCACCAACCTTCTAATGGCATCCCACTGCTCTTGGGATAAATATCAAAGTCCTTAACTCAGCCTATCTTTCCAACACAAAGGGCCTGGAAGACATAGAGAGTTTGGATTTCGTTCTAATTACAAATGAGAGAGAGGGGCAAGAAGAGAAACGGGAACACCAGTTAGAAGGCTAACGCAGTAGTCCAGGCAAGAGAGAGGAGAGAACGGCTCAGACCCAGAGTACATTGCGACGAGCCAACAGGACTTGCTGATGAACTGAATGAGGCAGGAAAGGAAAGAGAAGGATCAGACGTTAGGATTTTGGTGAATGGCGGGACCATTAAACGAGATGGAATGAGTGGCTTGGCAGGAGAGGGCACATGTGGAAATCAGGAGTTCTGTGTGGGTGTGTTCAGCATGAGACACCTATCGGACAGCCAAGCGGAGATGCGTTAAATGTTCAAAATCCACATGGCAAAGGCTCCCAACGCTGGAACTCAGGCTGCTTTCAGTTTGATTCAGGGCTCTTATCCCAGTGGTTCTCAAAATGCAGCCCCCAGATTAGCAGCAGCAGTAATCACTTGGGAACTTCTGAGAAAGTCTACTTCTCAGGTCCCATCTCAGACCTACTGGATCAGAAACCTTGGCTACCTACGGCTACCTTGGATCAGAAACCTGGCAATCTATGTTTCAACAAGCCCTGCAGGTGACTCACCAAAGTCTAAAGTTTTAGGACCGCTGCTCACAATCATACTCCTCGGTGATAATGAACACCTGATAGCCACAGCTGCCCTGCATTAGGCTTCTTTGCGTCTCTGTAAATCTTCTGCCTGATTAGCAATAGGGGGTGCTTTGTTTGGGGTTTTCTTCTTTACCCAGGACTCACTGGGGGCTCCAGACATACCACTGATCAAAGTTTTTGAATTCCAGTCTCAATGTTTATCTATTTTTGAGAGAGGGAAACAGAGTGTGAGCGGGGGAGGGGCAGAGAAAGAGGGAGAGACAGAATCTGAAGCAGGCTCCAGGCTCTGAGCTGTCAGCACAGAGCCCGACGGGGGGCTCAAACTCGCGAACCGTGAGATCATGAACCAAGCCCAAGTCGGACACTTGACCGACTGAGCCACCCAGGTGCCCCAATTTGAATCCCAGTTTCAGAAACTAGAGCAAGGGGGAGAAACAAATTAAAAAGGAGCTACTACAACCATAACTATCATTTTCATAATAGCTAATGTTATTGAGTCCTTCTTATGCACTTTCTGTGTATTATCTCATTAATCCTCCTAACAGCCTTATGAGATAGGTACTCTGCTCCCATTTTATAGATAAGGAAATTGAGGCACAGAGAAGTTATGTATCTTGCCCCGGGTCACACAGCTAGAAAGTGGCAGAGCTGGGATTTGAACCCAGGCAGTCAGGTTCCAGAATCTGCATTTTTTTTTTTTTTGAGATATAATTGACATAAAACATTGCATAAGTTTAAAGTGTACAGAGTGCAGGGGCACCTGGGTCGCTCAGCCATTTAAGCATCCGACTTCAACTCAAGTCATGATCTCAGTTTGTGCATTCAAGCCCCGGTTGGGCTCTGTGTTGACAGCTCAGAGCCTGGAGCCTGCTTCAGATTCTGTCTCCATCTCCCTCTCTCTCTGTCCCTTTCCCGCTCGTGCTCTGTCTCTCTAGTATAAATTAAAAAAAAAAAAAAAAATTTAAAGTGTACAGAGTGTTTACCACCTTAGCATTAGCTAACACCTCTATCAAGTCACATAATTATCATTTCTTTTTTGTGGTGAGAACAATTAAGACCCAGTCTCTTAGCAACTTTGAAGTTTATAATACGGTGTTGTTGACTATAATCACTGTGCTGTACATGAGATCTCCAGAACTTATTTATCCTAGTTTCAAGTTTCCAGAGCCTAAACTCTTAACCACACGGTATATAGTGTTGCTTATCTTTCTAGGCATCTAGAGAAGAACCATTTGATGTCATAAGTACATAAGGCTCTTATAAATAACTGAGAGAATCTTAAAAGATGTTTAAGGAGTACCTGGGTGGCTCAGTCGGGTTGAGCATCTGACTCTTGATTTCAGCCCGGGTTATGATCCCAGGATAATGGGATCAAGCCCCCAGCCATGCTCTGCACTGAGCATGAAACCTACTTAAGAGTTACCCTCTCTCTCCCTCTGCCCCTCTCCCCTGCTCAAGCGTTCTCTCTTTCTCTCTCTCCCTCTCTCTCTCTCTCTCTCTCTCTCTCTCTCTCAAGAAATAAAAAACAGGGGCGCCTGGGTGGCTCAGTTGGTGAAGCGTCTGACTCTTGATTTTGGCTCAGGTCATGATCTCATGGTTTGTGACTTCAAGCCCTGCATCGGGCTCTGTGCTGACAGTGGGGAGCCTGCTTAGGATTCCCTCTCTCTCTCTCTCCCTCTCTCTCTCTCCCCCCCCCTCACTTGTAATCTCTCTCTCTCTCTCTAAATAAAATAAACTTAAATAAATAAATAAAATTTTAAAAGATGTTTAATTCTATCTAGTTACCATATAACTTAGCACTTCTACATAAACTCAAAAAAATGGAAAACACACATCCACACAAAAACCTGCACGTGAATTTCATAACATTGTTTACAATAGCCCAAAAGTGGAAACAACCCAAACGTCATCAACTGATGAATGGATACACAAAATGAAGTATAATCGTGGAATATTATCTAGCCATAAAAAGGAACAACATATTGATACATGCTACAACATGGGCGAGCCTTCAAAAACAGAGCCAGCACAGAGCCAGACACAGGGTTTGAACTCACAAACTGTGAGATCAGGACCTGAGCTGAAATCGAGAGCTGGACGCTTAACCAACTGAGCCACCAGGCGCCCCTCACATTATTCCATTTACATGGAATGTCCAGAAAAGGTAAATCCATTGAAATAGAAGGATTAGTGGTTGCCAAGGGCCGAGGTGAGGGGACGAATACAAGGCTTCTTTGTGGGGTGATGAAAATGTACTGAAATTGGTGGTGCTGGTTGCACAAAACCATCTATACTTTGAACGAATATACCAAATACCACTGAACTGTACACTTTAAAAGGACGCATTTTCATAGTATGTGAATTATATCTCAATAAAGCTATTTTTAACAAAGGATGTTATTTTTAAAAAGGATGTTTCATTCATTTTGAACTTAGGCTAATTTACGAAATAAAATTCCTATTTGTTGTCATTAAGGTTGCTAGACCATGATCAAAGAAACTGAAAGGAACTGCCATCACTTTGAATTTTTACCTTTCAATTTGCAGAGAAAACTAGTTTCACTTCTAGGCTGCCATGGGCCTAGAAAGTTACTGATGTCATTTCCCCACCCAGGAGAAAGTTCTTCACTAACACTGAAAGAGTACAAATGCAAAACTTCTATTCTTGGGAAAACGCCCTAGTCTTTTCCTTAAATCAAAGCACCTTCTATCTAAAAAAACTTTAATTTTCTCCCATAACCAACAGCTGCTAGGGCTCCCCACTGAAAGAACACAGCTAAACAATAGTTCTCTTCAACCAGCAAGGTACTAAAAACTGTTATGAGCTGTGCCAACATTTTAATGCCTTAAGATAAATAATAAACATAAATACCTAGTACTGGAGTAAGGAGCTGAGAAACATTCTTTTAAATGTTTACTTGCTCTAATAACAAGAATCCTCATAACTAGTATTTATTAAGCAACTATAATGTGCTAAATAAACATCGTTCTAGGTTCTTTACAAATAGGATGTTTAATTTAGTCCTGATAGTAACCCCGAGGAAGTATTTTTATCCTCATTTCATAAATAAGAAAATTGAGGTCTAGAGAGATTGAGTAAATCATTTGTCATTGATCACACAGGTAAGAGTCCAAGTAATAACTCAGGCCTTTCTGAACTCAAATGTTCTCTCCTCTATTCCTCTTCGAAATGAAAAAGGAAGCCAGAAACTTGAAGAAACAGAAAAGACTCCTCTTACTTACAGAACACAAAAGCAATGCTCTGAAAAAAGCTGACTGCTCCTATAGTCCAAAAGAGGAAATATGGGGGCACCTAGGTGGCTCAGTCGGTTAAGCATCCGACTTCGGCTCAGGTCACGATCTCGCGCTCCGTGAGTTCGAGCCCCGCATCGGGCTCTGGGCTGACTGCTCAGAGCCTGGAGCCTGTTTCGGATTCTGTGTCTCCCTCTCTCTCTGACCCTCCCCCGTTCATGTCTGTTTCTCTCTGTCTCAAAAATAAAAAAACGTTAAAAAAAAATTTAAAAAAAAAAAAGAGGAAATATGGAAAACAAAAAATTGTTCATAACAATCAGCAGTCAGCAGGCGTAAAAGACCCCACCATATCCCACATCTCAAATACTGCTTCCTGATTTAACAGTTTTCCCACTGATTCTGACTATAACCTTAGGATGTCAAAATTGAATGATCTCACCATGGAAAACCCCAGAAAACAGCAGTTGTGACGCTGGAGAGCTCCCTAGACCAGGAAGGAAAACAAATCAGTTGGCAGGAAACGGTGCCTATCTAAAAACATAGAAGTCTTTAGCATTAGTATTAACATTGTAATTCCACAGCACTTTAATCTGAAGCTATTTCTGCATTCTCTTGCATTATTCTAATAATGTGTTACTAAAAGCTGATTCCCATTCTCCATATGTCTAATAGGATCCTAAATAAGACTGCTA
This sequence comes from Panthera uncia, assembly GCF_023721935.1. Taxonomy (NCBI): domain Eukaryota; kingdom Metazoa; phylum Chordata; class Mammalia; order Carnivora; family Felidae; genus Panthera; species Panthera uncia. Next base: position 5,408,732 of record NW_026057580.1, read on the forward strand.
CATAGCCATCACTGACCCTAATTTCCGTTTTGCTATTAAAAAAAAAAAAAAATCCACATATACACACAAATTCAAAGGATTGTCCCTGAAGGAAAAGACCTCTAATCCATTAAGAAAAGTAGCATGTGGGGCACAAGCAAACATGTATTTCATCACCCAGTGGCCTATGGCTGGTGGAAATCTTAAATTCCTGACTGAGATATACATTCCTTATGCTCCTCAGGGCTCTGCCCAAAACAAATTGAAACTATAAACCAACAGCAGATTGATGGATGTACAAATGCTAAGCTCTCAACATACATCAAAAAGGGGAGGGGAGTCGAGTAGCTTAAAAGGTCTGCTCTCCAACTAAACTACTGAAGAATGAAAGAATCTCGTGCATTTGCACAAGAACATTACAACGCAGAGGAAAGAGGTCACTTGGGGTTAAACAAATCCATAGAAAATGCTAAAGAAATAACCTCGATCCTTGAGTCACTCTGTAATAATTCCTAATGGGAAGCAGCCAACTTAAGATAAAGCAAGGTCGAGCTGGAGAATTTTCCTCACTTTTTCTGTCCCCCTGGATACGATCCCAAGCTCCCACCAGAATCTTTTGAGAGTCCAAGAAAAGATTCATACGTACAGATCTGGGGAAGCAAGGGAAGGGGCCAGCCCTTATGCAAGCAACCACCTGTGCGTGATAGAGACCCCCAAGAAGGAGTTTTATTTAAAGTGAGAGACAGCTTTGGGGATGACCCTCCAAATCCAGGACCGACACTGGCTATTCACCCAACTCCACTGTCCTTTACACCCAGACTCCGGCCACCTCCGGCGGAGGGCACCGGCTTCGGCGCCCTCCGCCCCCAGACCCTGGTGTGCTCCCACACCCAGCCATTCCCAAAGCTCGCTGCCCGCTACCTTTGCTCGACAGCTGCCCCGCCGCCACCAGGCAGTCCCAGCTCCCCCAGCCCAGGTTCCCCCAAACCGGCCTTTCGAGGTCGGTGGCGCCCCAGGGCCGCGGGATTTAGGGCTTGGGATCTGGAAGGGTTTGGTCCAATCTCTTCCTCTCGGCGTCCTGGGCTTACCTCCCCGGCAGCTTGGCGCTCCTCTTCCAAAACTGCTTGCTGTTCTCGGCGGCCATTGCTCTGGCCGGGGAAGGCCTTGCAGGCGGGCCAGGGGGTACCCGGCGAGATGCCCCCAGGACCCCGTAATCGGAGGGCCAACCCAGGCCGCTTCCCCGCCGCCGGTCACCCGCTCCCAGCTCCTGGGGGCGCCATCTTGGATGTGGGCACCCCCCCACCCAGCGCCGCTGCCATTGGTGGGTTGCGCAGGCCGTGGTCAGACAGACCAATAGAGAGCCGGAATCCTGCAGGCCGCTGAAGCCGAAAAGTGACATCAGGCACTGGGCACACAGGTGGACCGGGAAGGCGGAGCTTGGAAGAGCAGGGAGGCGGGGCTGAAAGTTCCTTAACCCTGGGAGTGGAAGAAGCAGGTAAAGAAAGGGACCTATGGGGAAGGAAGAAAGAGTACTGTTTTCTTTCGGGAGGGAATGAGGTTCCTGAGCCTAATATTTTTTGGAAAGACAGAGCATATGTATTTATACATATAAATCTTTGAACTAAAAATAACGGCCATGTGGTGGTTGCAGCCCATTTTTAACATCTCCCAAATCAATGTCACTCTGGTTATTATCCTCCTCACCTTTCCCTGTTCCGTTTGGAGTCCTTTTTTTTTTTTTTTTTTTTTTTTTTTTGTTAAATCTATGAAGGAAGATCAATACGTATCCAATAGCCCAGGGTTGCTAACTGTTCAACACGTGAATAACGGTTGGTTCATAAGAGTCTTCCATTCGTCTGGTAATTGATCACTAGTAAAGGATTTGTTCTGGGGGTAAAATTCAAATGATTTAATCCATGTTTCTATCATTAACTGCCACTTTCTGACTATGAGAAGCCAGATACTGACTGTTTAGGACATGCTCTTATTTTTTCCATCCAATTCAGACTACTAAGTAACATTTCCTGCCGGGACATAGCATATCTCCAAGGCATGAATCACAAAGATTAAGGATATACCCACAAACATCTTTAATCCCCTTTATTAATCTATTATAAATCTATCACCCTTGAATTCATTTTCAATCTAGTTTTCACTTGGAATGAGATTTGATACAGCGTTTTGAATCCTTTGAATGTCTTGTCAGTGTTTTTTGCTCTTTGTGAGTTTCTGTGGTTGTATACTACAGTGATTGGGGTGGGCAGGGAGAATGAGGGGGTGGGCAGAGAGCACACCCTAGTCCAAAGTAATTTTTGTCCTAAAAAAGAACTGTTGACGTGGGCTGCTTGTCCTCCATCCCGGCTTCTGTTTGCTGTTACAACACATCCTCCCACATATTGGAGAACATTTAAGGACCCCCTGTCTAAAAAAGAACATATGCCCTCCAATGGCCTTTTTCTATATAGACATTACCCCCATTTTCAAGCTTCTTTTGTAAATTTTGCAACCATGATACTGTATGAAACGGGCTATTTTACTTTCTGTGAATTTTTCAAGCTTTCATAGACTTTCATAGTCTCAGATAGTCACCTTTATGGGCATTTAATCCAAAAAACAAAAGCCCTTCTAGCCTTTTAATCATTTTAGCTGCCTTTCTTTGGCTTTTCTTTTTCTTCGAATGCAGTGACCAGCACTGCATACTGGGCTCCACGAGGAGTTTCCTGAGGTTTTTGTTGAAACTGATGCTTTGTCTTTATTCTAGACAGCCAGAACTTTTGCTGGCATTTTGGACTTTACAAGAGCTGGCATCTCAAAGGAATAATGTACAGCAACTTCTAGATCCCTTTCTTTGGTGGTAACTGGAAGTTCAGAATTGTGTACCCCTGTGTTAGCTGCCTTATACTGTCCATGTGGCAAGTCACCTGCCACTTTCCAGCCTACTCACATAGCTTTAGAAATATTCCAGAAGATGCTCCCTATTGACTTGACATTTCACTATGTGGAAAGCAGAGTATAATGTGTACACCAAAAAATGTCTTAAAGTATTCCTTTTTCTTAATTGTTTATGAGATGTTAAATAACACTGATTCCCAGGGGATGCTGTTAACATCGTTCAATCCAGAGACGTGCTATTATTCCTACTCTTTGTTTTCTACATCTAAGCCAGTTTCTCATCCAAAGGGGAAAAAAAATCACTCTTGTCATCTGACAAAAACTTTTTAAATAGTCTTTTTTTATGTTTATTTTTTTTAAGTTTATTTATTTTGAGAGAGAGAGAGTGATCAGGAGTGGGGTGGGGGCAGAGAGAGAGGGAGAGAGAATTCCAAGCAGGCTCCATGCTGTTAGCACAGAGCCCAGTGCAGAGCTCGAACTCATGAACCTATAGATTATTACCTGAGCTGAGATCACGAGTCACTTAACCTACTGAGCCACCCAGGCACCCCAGTGTTTATTTTTTGGGGGGGAGGGATAAGAGGGGGGTTTCTGTGCTGACAGCAGAGAGCCCAATGCGGGACTTGAACTCACAAACCGTGAGATCATGACCTGGGCTGAAGTCCAACCTTTAACCAACTGAGCCACCCATGTGGCCCTTTAAATAGTCTTTCTTAAGCACCCAGCCACCTCAACCCAAAGTCTCTATTAAGATAGTTGAGATTGTTGGGCCCTTTCTCACCACCACCACCACCATCATTATCAAAATCTAAACCAACCACATCTATACAGCAGCCTCCTATTGGTCTTCCCTGCTTATACTCTTTCCCCCTTAGAGTCTCTTCCCCAGAGAGCATCCAGAGAGAGCCTTCTAAAATGTTAGTCACGGGGTGCCTGGGTGGCGCAGTCGGTTAAGTGTCCGACTTCAGCCAGGTCACGATCTCGCGGTCCGTGAGTTCGAGCCCCGCGTCAGGCTCTGGGCTGATGGCTCGGAGCCTGGAGCCTGTTTCCGATTCTGTGTCTCCCTCTCTCTCTGCCCCTCCCCCATTCATGCTCTGTCTCTCTCTGTCCCAAAAATAAATAAAAAACGTTGAAAAAAAAAATTAAAAAAAAAATAAAATGTTAGTCACAACGGACAACAGCCAAAGTATGTAAAGAGCCCATGTGTCCATTGATTGATGAATGGATAAAGATGTGGTATATATACAATGGAGTATTACTCGGCGATCAAAAAGAATGATATCTTGCCATTTGCAACAATGTGGATGGAACTGGAGGGTATTATGCTAAGCAAAATAAGTCAGTCAAAGAAAGACAAATATATGATTTCACTCATATGTGGAATTTAAGAAAAAAAAACAGATGAGCATAAGAGAAAGGAAGCAAAACTAAGATGAAAACAGAGAAGGAGACAAACCATTAGAGACTCTTAAATACAGAGAACAAACTGAGGGTTGCTGATGGCGTGTTGGGTGGGGGGATGGGCTAAATGAACAACGAGCATTAAGAAGGGCACTTGTCGGGATGAGCTCTGCGTGTCATATGTAAATGATGAATCACTAAATTCTATTCCTGAAATCATCATTACACTATATGTTAACTCACTTGGATTTAAATTTAAAAAAATAATAAACATGTATATTTCAGGGGAAGAAAAATAAAATAAAATGTCAGTCACCTTATGTCACACCTCTGCTCAATACCTTGTAATGGCTCCATCACATTTGGCATAAAATCCAAGCTCCTTAAAGACCCCTCCACTCTCTTTCTTGCTTAATCTGCTCCAACCGCACTTACTGGCAGTTTCCCTGTTCCTTGAATCCTCCCAGCATGTTCCTACCTCCAGGCCTTTGTATTAGCCATTTCCTCTGCTTGGAATTCTCTCGCCACAAATATCTGGATGGCTTGCTCCCTCAGTGTCTTCACAATTGGGGATGCCATCCCTGACCACTCATCTTAAATAGCAGTCCCCACCACTCTATTTTTCTTTAAAACCCTCTCGGGGCGCCTGGGTAGCTCAGTCGGTTAAGCGGCCGGCTTCACTCCGGTCATGATCTCACAGTCCATGAGTTCGAGCCCTGCGTTAGGCGCTGTGCTCAGAGCCTGGATCCTGCTTCAGATTCTGTGTCTCCTTCTCTCTGTGCCCCTCCCCTGCTCATGCTCTGTCTCTCTCTGTCTCAAAAATAAATAAAAACATTTAAAAAAAAAAAAAGACATGATCACCACCTGGCCTATTATGCACTTCTCTGTTGCCCATCTCCATCCCTAGAATGTAAGCTCCACTGGGGCAGGGATTTTGTCTGTTTTGTTTCCTGCTATTCTCACCTGGGATAGCACTTGGCACATAGTCGGTGCTTAATATTGACTAAGTAGGAAAATGAAAAGTATAAACTGTTCTTGTCTTTTGGCTCTATGTTGTTCATAAACATTTTGCTGTTGTTGGAAAACATGTTACAAACCATGTTTTCTGACACCTACTAGGATGCGTCCACTTTACCAAAGACGACAAGCTTGCCTCTACTCTTGGTTGAAGAACAGTCTCCCTTCCTATTTGGAAAGACTGTCCTCTTCAAACTCTTTTGCAGCTTCTAGGCCAGTCTTCTCATACTTTAATATACATGTGGATCGCATAGAGATCACGTTAAAAGCCCAGATTCTGATTCAGCGTGTCTGGGCTACAGCCTACGATTCTGCATTTCTTTTTGGGTTTTTTTTTTTATGTTTATTTATTTTTGAGAGACAGAGAGAGACAGAGAATGAGCAGGGGAGGAACAGAGAGAGAGAGAGAGAGACAGAATCTGAAGGAGGCTCCAGGCTCCGAGATGTCAGCACAGAGCCCGACACGGGGCTCGAACCCATGAACCGCGAGATCATGACCTGAGCCGAAGTCAGTTGCTTAACCGATTGAGCCACCCAGGCGCCCCTACAATTCTGCATTTCTGATAAGCCCCCCGCCCCCGTGACACTGATGCTGCTTATCTGTGGACCTCCCTTCATAGATCTGTTTCAAGCACCTTATGGCCTTTGACCCTTGAGTTTATCTCAAGGATTTGATTATTTTTTAATGTATTTTTTTAAAGTAATCTCTACACCCAATGTGGGGCTCAAAGTCACAGCACCGAGGCCAAGAGTCCCATGCTCTACAGACTGAGCCAGCCAGGTACCCCAGGTTTGATTATTTTGAAAGTATGAGTAGAAGACTCTCAATGTAATCTGCCCTCAAGGTTTAAACCTTTCCCTCCTTAACTGCATCTTCATTCAAAGGAGAGTAAAACAACTCAGTCGGGGGCAAAGTAGAGTTAAGGGAATGATCCATGTGTGGGTTGCAGGTGGATTCAAAAGAGGTGGGTGTATCCCAATCCTTAGAGAAAGTTCTGTGAAGAGATAAGCCCTGAGTAGAGACACCATAGGAAAAAGAAAGAGAGGGAGAGAGGGGGAGAGAGACTTGAAGAATAGTAAAAAGGAGCCTGGTTGGGGAAGATAAAAATCGAGGAAAAAGCCTTTGGACTTAGTTACCAGGAGATCACTGGCAGACTTTAACCTCTGCAAAGGAGTGGAGTGGACCCTGTGATGAGAAGAAGGGTTAAGACAGGAGAGCAAGGAGCAGCCCTCACAATGCACCACAGAATGTTCTGTTGAGTTACCAAAGGGATGGTGAGGTCAACCTGGGATCTAAAGGCAACAGAGCTTTCTCGATATCTAAACAACCTCTAGAAAGAGCAAAATGAGAGAAATCAGTTATATTAGAGAAGGCAAAGCGATAAGCAAAAAGACTGAAGGAACAAGAGGTTGTTGGAGTAAAGGGAGTTAGAGTGGTCACAGGGGAGCCTGGGTGGCTCAGTCGGTTAAGTGTTCGACTCGGTTTCGGCTCAGGCCATGATCTCACAGTTTGTGAGTTTGAGCCCTGCATCAGACTCTGTGCTAACAGTATGGAGCCTGCTTGGGATTCTATCTCCCTCTCTCTCTGCTCCTCCCCCACTTGCACTCTATCTCTCTCCATCTCTCAAAAATGAATAAATATTTTAAAATTTTTTAAAAAATAGATGGGTTTTGTCAGACTGAAGAAAACATAGGAAAATTAAGGAAATTTTGTTAGGTGGTGGAATTATATATCTATTTCCAGAATTTTTCTTTTTTGCTATTTTGAAATGTATGTCAGATATTTAACCTGGGGTAGGTAAACTTTTTCTATAAAGGGCCAGACTGTAAATATTTTCCACTTTCCCAGCCATACGGGCTCTGTTGAAACTGCTCAACTCTGCCCTGTAGCATGAAAGCAGCCACAAACAATATGAAAATAAACTAGTGTAGCTGTGTTCCCACAAAACTTTATTTTTGGATGCAGAAATGTGAATGTTATGTAATTTTCACATTATAAAATATTAGTTTTTCAGTTTTTTTCAACTATTTAAAGATGTAAAGACTAAATAATAATAATGATATAATAATAATTAAAAAAATAGGGGCATCTGGGTGGCTCAGTCAGTTAGGCGTCCGACTTTGGCTCAGGTCGTGATCTCACAGTTTGTGGGTTTGAGTCCCACGTCAGGCTCTGTGCTGACAGCTCAGAGCTTGGAGCCAGGTTCAGATTCTGTGTGTGTGTGTCTCTCTCTCTGCCCCTCCCCCACTCACACTCTGTCTCTCTCTCTCAAAAGTAAATAAACATTTAAAAAATTTTTAAATATAATAATAATAATAATAAATAATAATGTAAAAACCATTCCTAGCTCACAGGCCATACCAAAAAAAGCATGACAGATTCGGTTCATGTGTGGTAGTTTGCCAACCCCTGCAATAAAGAATAAATAATAGGGGCACCTGGGTGGCTCAGTCGGTTAAGTGTCTGACTTCGGCTCAGGTCATGATCTCACAGTTTGTGAGTTCGAGCCCCACGTTGGGCTCTGTGCTGACAGCTCAGAGCCTGGAGCCCACTTTGGATTCTGTGTCTCCCTCTCTCTCTGCCCCTCCCCTGCTCACTTTCTGTGACTCTTTGTCTCTCAACAATAAATAAACATTAAAAAAAATTTTTTTAGATAAAATAAACATAAAAAAGAATAAAGAACACATAAGAACAAGGTTAAGAAACAAAAAATTTACAGTAAACCTGAAGTCCCCTTTTTGTTCCTCCTTGGTCCTGTTCCCCTCCCCTTCTCCGTGGAAACCACAATCCTGAGTTATGTGTTCAGCTTTCTATGCATGTTGCAAACTTTCACTTTACGTATGAATGTCCATAATCATGTTTTTCACATTTTGAAACTTTATAAATAGCACCACACTACACATAAACTTCAGCCACTGGCTTTTTTCATTCAGTATTCTGTTGATAAATGGAGCTTTAGTTGATTCATAGTAGCTTTAATATTGTGTTCCACTCTGTGAATATTCCTCAATTGTTGTCTCTAATTTTTTTTAAATTTTGAACAGTGTTCAGTTAACATTCCCCTTCCTCCTCACTTTAGGTACAACCACTGTGCAGGGTTTTGTATTGTCCTCTTGTCTTTCTTTATACTTTTCCACCTATGTTCATAACCTTAAATAATGTTTTCTTTATAGTAATGACATTGTATTGTACCTATTCTGTTTCTTGCTGCTTTAAAAAAAAAAAAGATTTTTAACGTTTATTCATTTTTGAGAGAGAGACAGAGCATGAGTGGGGGAGGGGCAGAGAGAGAGTGAGGGAGACACAGAATTGGAAGCAGGCTCCAGGCTCTGAGCTGTCAGCACAGAGCCTGATGTGGGGCTTGAACTCACGGACCATGAGTCCATAACCTGAGCTGAAGTCAGACGCTTAACTGAGCCACCCAGGAGCCCCTGTGCTTGCTGGTTTTAGACAACACAGGGGTTTTGAGATTTAGCTTTAGTTCACATTGATGAGTGTAGTTTGCTCATTTTCACTGCTGTACAGTATTCCATTTTATAAACAGCACAGGTTCAGGGAGACTGGGTGGCTCCGTCCGTTGAGCGTCCGACTTCGGCTCAGGTCATGATCTCGTGGTTCATGAGTTCGAGCCCTGCGTCAGGCTCTGTGCTGACAGCTCGGAGCCTGGAGCCTGCTTCAGATTCTGTGTCTCCCTCTCTCTCTGCCCCTAACCCATTCACATTCTGTCTCTGTCTCTCTCAAAAATAAATAAACATTTAAAAAAATTTAGAAATAGCACAGTTTATCTGCGTGACTACTGATCAGCACTCAGTTGCTTCACATTTTGTGCTAGTGTGAACTCTGCTGCTATGAACACTCTCATCCATGTCTCCTGGATAAGTGGACAGGGGGAAGGGTTTCTCTAGGACATCAATGTAGGAGTGCAATTGCTGGTCTGCGTGCATGTGTTCAACTTTGCAAAATAGTGTTCAGTTGTGTTTCTTTTTAAAAATGTTTATTTTTGCCCTGCAAGCAGAGGCAGGGGGGCAGAGGAAGAGAAGGACAGAGCATCTGAAGTAGGCTCTACACTAACAGTAGTGAGCCCAAAGTAGGGCTCAAACTCAGGAACTGTGAAATCATGACTTGAGCTGAAGTTGGACACTCAACCAACTGAGCCACCCATGCACCCCTCAATCATGCTTCAGAGTGGTTGTACTACTTTATTCTTCTACCTGCATGGGATGAGAGTTCCATTTTCATTGCCTACAACATGGTTTCAACAGTAAATAAAAAATGAGGAGAGAAAGCTGGTTCAAAGCCAGATCCTTCAAAGTTGGGTTGAACAGGAAGCAGAAAAATAGAAATCTTAGTGTCTGTTCAGTCACATCCAAGTCTCTCTTCTTTCCTTCCTTTTTCTCGCAACCCTCTTGTGTGAGTGCTCCGTACTGAAAGCAAATGTTTTGTTGTTGAAAATTATGGGGATATCTTGAAGAGAAAATCATGGAGATGGGAGGTATTGGGCTTGTAATCAATAACAGGAGTGGACCACCTTGGTTTGAACTATTAGGAATCCTAGAAAAAAAAATCTCCTACGATTCTGTCAAGCAGGTCCTTCCTTTTTTCCTTCCCTTCTTTCCTCTTTCCTATCTTCCTTTCTTAAACTTGCACATGATACCAATTCAAGACATCCAAATAGGTATGTAATAGGTTGAATGGTGGCCTCCCAAAAGACATGTCCGCATCCAAATTTCTGAAACCTATGAATGTTACCATATTTGGAAAAGGGAGTCTTTGTGGAAATAATAACGTTAAGAATTTTGAAACGAGATTGTCCTGTTTTACTTGGTTGGGTCCTAAACCCAATGACAAATGTCCTTACAAGAGAAAAGACACAGACAGAAGAGGAGGAGGTGGTGTGACTATGGCAGCAGAGATTGGAGTGATGCAGTCACGAGTCGAGGAATGCCTGGAGCTACCAGAACCCAGAAGAGGCAAGAAAGATTCCTCCTGAAATCCTCAAAGGGAGCACGGCCCCGCCAGCACTTTGATTGTGCTCTCCCAGCCTTCAGAACAGTGAGAGTACAAACTTGTGTTGTTTTATGTCACCAAATGGCAATTTGATGCAATAGTCCTAGGAAATTAACCCAGGATGTAAAGAAAAAGCTGGTCTCCCTCTCATCTTTGCCCCAGACCACCCATATATCCTTCAGCGGCAACCACTGTTGCCAGTTCCTTCTGTGCCCCCCTTCTAGAGATATTCTTACAGAGCCCCTTAGTAGGGGCAGGGACATTCAAGATCACTTTACAAGTGAGGAGTCTGAAGTTCAGAAGAAGAAATTGCTCAAGGACCTGGTGAAGAGGAACAGGAACTCACATTTCCTATCTCTTGGTTTAATCCTCCTTTGATGTAAAAGAAGTTATCTAGGAGCAGATTTTGATGTAAGGATAGGGAGAGAGAAGAGGAGGATATTGGGCGAAGGAAGGGTAGGTAATGTCATCGAGATGAAAAGTAGCGTAAAAACTGCTATTATTTACCCTCAGGTTGGCCACAGTTCAATGTAGCACTCCAGCAGATCATCGCCAGACTCTGTAGACAGAAATTAATGCTTCCATCCAACTAGCTTTTCCTTAGCATGTACTATATTCCAGGCACCAAACTATATTAAAAGCTGTGAAGTACAGCTCCTGCCCTTAACAAATGTATAATCTAGTACAAGAGTCGGGCTCATAAGTAAAGCAGCGTGATAAGTAATAAAAGTAAGAAGTGTGCACTATATCCAAAAAAAAAAAAAAAAAAAAAAAAAACCAGAGTGAAGTGTGGTCCTCTCTGTTTAGGAAGCTGGGAAAAGTCTGGAAGGATGAGTAGGAGTTTTGCAGGTAGAGAGGGCAGGAAAAGCATCCTAGGCAGAAGGATGAAACATTTATGGAATTGTGGTCTACAAGAGAAGTTGCATTTGAAAAACCACATAGGAGACGCTGTCAGTGCCTCACCCACATCCCTCGACCTCTATGTATGCTCTCTTTGCCCAAAGGCTCTTCTTCCAACTCCCCAAAACTGGAAAGAAAAAAAAAAAAAAAACAGTGCACAAACTCCCAGTGTACTATTAGTGCCTAGGAGTTAACTCCTCCTGGGAGCAGCCCTCAACCAACAACTCTCAGGAGTTGGTGTGTAAATTCACCAGCTCCTTCACCCCTCAGATGGGATCATTCTGAGGCATGTGTTGCCCAGTTTCTTAACAGGATTAAGCTCCTCTTAGTCACTGTGGTAGTTAGCTTAATAGCCCATCCTTTATGGGCTACATTCCTCCCCTGTATCACTTTCCACCTCTTCTCCACTGGTGTTTCCATCACCTCCCAAATAAACTACTGGCTCTCAAGTCCTTGTCTTAGAGATTGCTCCTAGGAGAGCCCAAACTAAAATAAAATCTAAGTGGCACTACATGGGAACAGCAAAGAGTGCGCAGAATGGGGTGCAGTGATGGTAGATACTGGAGCAGGGAACCATCATGGTGGACTTCTAATGCCACGTGAGAGTTGTGGTACCTTTTCCTGTAGACAAGTGGACATCCACTGAAAGTTTAAGTAGGGGCATAGCACGACCAGATTTGCGTTGCAGAAAGACCACATATTCAACCACTAAATGGCTTTCACTACACTTAGAATAAAACCCAAACTCCTAACCATGCCCAAAAAGGTACTGCTGGCCCGGCACCTGCCTGCTCCCCCATCCTCTGAAAACTGTTTGATTTGGCAATTGTAGTTATTATGGACCCAAATGGCTCAGCTGGGCAGAGCCAGATGAAGAGTTACGGTAGACTGGATTATTGTCCTCAGTTCTTTCCTCCATCTTTCTATGTGACCTTGCATGCATGAGGGTGGATGGAGTATGTAGTTCCCTGCTAGACTTCTTCCGGCCGATGGAATGTGAGCAAAAATGCCAATGTACCTGAAGAGGCATCATATATTTTTGTTCACTCCGCTGCACTCCTACCATTCACCATCGTAGCATACTCTGGGAGCTGCTGGTCCCAGGTGGAGAAGAGACGTGTGTAGCAGACAGAAACCCAGACTGGAGCCTGGAACTAAACCCAGCCGACATGCAGCCTGAAGCATGAGTGAGAAAAATAGGTGCTTGTGGTCATAAACCACTGGATTTTGCCTCATTAGTGTGGTAGTAACTGATTATGACGGAAGTGAAGTGGGCCATGAGAAAAGCGAGCCAGGGGTACTCTTGCAAGAAATTTAGCTGTGGGGGCGCCTGGGTGGCTCAGTTGGTTGAGCGTCTGACTTTGGCTCAGGTCATGATCTCCCGGTCCGTGAGTTCGAGCCCTGTGTCGGGTTCTGTGCTGACAGCTCAGAGCCTGGAGCCTGCTTCGGATTCTGTGTCTCCCTCTCTCTGTGCCCCTCCCCTGCTCGCATTTTGTCTCTCTCTCTCCGAAAAATAAACAAAAAAAATTCAAAAAAAAAGACGTTTAGTTGTGAAAGGAATGAGAGCCTAGTGTCCTCCTTCTCCTCGTTGTTGTGGTTCCCTTTCAGTTCTTTAACCGCCCACGATATAAGCCCCTTTCCCATGTATGGAGAATTTTCCAGTCTATGAAACCTTGTGGGAAGCACAGCTCACCTCCCAGGACTGTGTAGCCCAAAACGCCCGCTCCTCACTTTCCCATCTTTCCTCGTGAACGAAGTCATGCACTTGTGTCATAGGCTCTGCTAATAAAATCTGCCCAGCCTCGGCTTTGAACGAGGAGGAGTTTGTGAGGTGAAGAAACACTGGCAGAAAAGAATCATTCTCTGGGTGGGCAGTGCCAGTTGTCACAGCCACGCTCAGTTTGGGGGGGGAACAGCCAATGGCAGCAGCACCCGGGGTCGGTGCCCCAAGGTCTGTCGGTGGGACTTGAGCGTCAAATGCTCCTCGGTGGCACTAGCAGCGTCTGTAGTAGTCTGGCCCTGTGGTGAGATGTTGGCAGCCCCCCGGACAGAGCTCCGAATGTGGGGCGGGGGGCTGACTGCATTCGTGGCCTCAGTTCTTCGCCTCTCCCTGCATCCATGTTGTCTTGTCAGACCTTCCCATTCTGAGGCCGGGCTCACCCCTGGGACTTGCTTTGGTCAAGGGATGTTAGCAAACCTGACAGAAAGAGGCTTGAGAAGCGCCTGCGTGATTGTGCTCGCTCTCTGTTCCAGCCTGTCTGGCAGCTGGAACAGCACACGGCAGCCTGGGGGGCTGACACACGGCAAAAATTTACTTCTCACCGCTCCGGAGGCCGGAAGTCCAAGATCGGGTGCCAGCGTAGGTTGGGTCCGGTTTTAAAGGCCGTCTTCCGGGTTGCGGCCTGCTGACTTCTTGCTGTGCCCTTATGTGGTGAATGAAGCGAGAATCTCCCTGGGACTTCTTTTATAAAGGCACTCATTTTGGGGGTGCCTGGGTGGCTCGGTCTGTTAGGCAGCGAACTCTTGGTTGCGGCTCAAGTCATGATCTCACGGTTGGGGAGATCGAGCCCCACATGGGGCTCTGCGCTGACAGGGTGGAGCCTACTTGGGATTCTCTCTCTGCCTCTCTCTCTCTCTCTTTCTCTCTCTCTCTCTGCCCCTCACCTGCTCTCAGCTCTCGTGCTCTCTCTTTCTCTCTCAAAATAAATAAATAAACTTAAAAATTTTTTAATTAAAAAAATAATAAAGGCACTAATTTCTTCATCTCTTCACGAAGGCTCCACCTTCATCATCTAATCACTCTCCAAGGCCCCACTTTCTAATACCATCACCTTGGGCATTAGGTCTTCAACTGGTGAATTTTGGGGGCGTATAAACATTCATTCTGTAGCACTCGCACTGGTGTCCTCACCATCGCCGTTAGAATATGTCCAGGCTAGCCTGTTGACTGATGAGAGACGCGCGACATTAGGCCTAGTCTCCCCGAGTCATCCCAACCGAGTCCATCCTAGATCCGCCAGCAACCAGTTGAGCCTCAGAATATGAATGAGCTCAGCCAAAATCAACACAACTCTCTCGCCAGCCAACAGTTGACCCCCAGACACTTCAGTGAATTCACCCGAGCCCAGCTCAGCTCAGCCCCAGATAAACTGAGCTCCATGGACTTATGAACCAAGTACTGTTCATTGTTACATGCTACCGGGGTTTTGGAGTTGTTTGTGTGGCGTTATTGTAGCAAGAGATAACTGACAGTTCTCTAGCCCTCTCCACAATCTATGAGCTATGCCCTTTTCTGCTTAAATCAGGCAAATGATCGGTATCTTTTGCCCTCTCCGACTAACACAGAGAAAGACTGAATGTAAATTAGAAACACAGGATCAAGGGAGAGATCAAGGTGGGAGAGATTTTAGCATGCTCTCAGACAGAGGATTGGAGGCAGTTGTATTTGTTAGGATGTAAGTGTGCCTGCAAAATAACAGTGCTTTATTTATTTTTTTAATGTTTTTTTTTTCTTAATTTTTGAGAGAAGGAGCGTGAGCAGGGGGTGGGAAGACAGAGAGGGAGACAGAGGATCCAAAGTGGGCTCTATGCTGACAGCTGAGAGCCAGATGCAGGGCTCAAACTCATGAACCATGAGATCATGACCTGAGCTGAAATCCAATGCTCAAACGAATGAACCACCCAGGCGCCCCCAAAATAACAGTGCTTTAAAGATGATAAAAGTTGGGGTGCTGGGTGGCTCAGTCAGTCGGGCATCTGACTTTGGCCCAGGTCACGATCTCATGGTTCGTGGGTTCGAGCCCCACATCAGGCTCCGTGCTAACAGCTCAAAGCCTGGAGCCTGCTTCGGATTCTGTATCTCCCTCTCCCTCTGTTCCTCCCCTGCTTGCACTCTGTCTCTCTCGCTTTAAAAAATAAATAAACATTAAGAAAAATTTAAAGATGACAAAAGTTTATAGTTTTTCTCTCTCATGTAAAAGCTTAAGCTAGTGTGGGTATCTCTGCTCCGTGAAATCTTCAGAGACCTAGGCTCCTTCTGTCTATGCTCTACTATGCCCTTGCCCGGTGAGTCCAAAATGACTCCCAACCACATCAATGTTCCAACCACTGGGAAGAAGGAAAGGGAGAACAGGACTTTCTCCTTACTATCTGGTGCGCTTTTTTTTTTTTTTTTTTTTGAGAGAGAGAGAGAGAGCATGCCCGTGTGAGCAGCTAAGGGGCAGAGGAAGAGGGAGGGAGAGAATCTTAAGGGAGCTTCATGGCCAGCACAACCCATGCAGCGCTTGATCTCACAGCCATGAGATCGTAACCTGCGCTGAAATCTAGAGTCAGACGCTTAACCGACTGAGCCACCCACGTGCCCCACTCTCTGGTACTTAGGTTCATTTTGTCCCCTTTCAACTCCTTTTTAGGAATTGGTCACATGACCACATTCAGCTGCAAGGAAAGTTGGGGAAAAGCAAAACTTTTCCTGGCCAACCATGTATATACCTAAACATTCTGCTTCTGTGAAAGAAGGGGCGAACAGGTAGCCCTGGTTCCTTCTATGTCAGAGGAGAAAAAGAGTAGTTAACAGAGCAAGATATGTATGGCAGACTTTATCAGCCACTTCCTTGCTTCTCCTTGTTAAGGGGACTCTGGGGGGGGGGGTTGTGCAGCTGTATTCTGGGCATAAATCACAATATGACTAAACCAGTTATGGCAATTCTACTCAGCTTTGCCAGGAACTGGCTTCCCCAGCCTCTCTTGAAACTATGGGTAGCCACGTGAACCAGTTCTGACCGACAAGCCATGAGAGGAAGGCTGCTGAGGGGTTCTGGAAAGTGCTTTCCTTCCTATGAAAGAGACGGACACGGGGGAGAGCTTACTGGCACACTCCTGCTTGGGATATTGGTGCAAGGCGCTGTGGCCGTCGGCTTACGACCACAAAAGAAAGGCCAAGAGAATTACGGATGCCATCCGACAGCCCGACACCTTTCTGAGGATTTGAATGACCTTGAGAGGACTGCAGGGTCTCAACACCACCCATCACCTACACGGCCACCTCTGTATTTTCTTTCTTAACAAAGAGTAATACCTTTATCATATAAGAAACTCATACAAATTGGAAAAAAATAACTAACATCTTAATACACAAATGTATCAGGTAAAGGACATAAATAACTCGTAAGAAGTAATAAAAGTAGTTAACAAATACTTTTAAAATATTCAACCTAAAGAGTCATCAATAAGATGTACAAATCAGAACATGAATTTTCACTTACTGTATAGATTGAGTAGAAAGAATACATTTAAAAAATTAGTGTTTTTTTAAGTTTATTTCTTTTGAGAGAGGGAGCGAGAGAGAATCCCAAGCAGGCTCTGCACTGTCAGCGCAGAGACCAACGTGGGGCCTGAGGTTACAAACTGTGAAATCATGACCCAAGCCGAAATCAAGAGTCAGACGTTTAACCGACAGAACCACCCAGGCGCATCCCCCCAAAATAATTTTTTTTAATTTATTTTTTAATGTTTATTTATTTTTGAGACAGAGAGAGACAGAGCATGAATGGGGGAGGGTCAGAGAGAGAGGGAGACACAGAATCTGAAGCAGGCTCCAGGCTCTGAGCTGTCAGCACAGAGCCTGACGTGGGGCTCGAACTCACGGACCGGGAGATCATGACCTGACCTGAAGTCGGACGCTTGACCGACTGAGCCACCCAGGCACCTCCCCAAAATAATTTTTAAAATTTTTTTTTTCAACGTTTTTTATTTATTTTTGGGACAGAGAGAGACAGAGCATGAACGGGGGAGGGGCAGAGAGAGAGGGAGACACAGAATCTGAAACAGGCTCCAGGCTCTGAGCCATCAGCCCAGAGCCTGACGCGGGGCTCGAACTCACGGACCGCGAGATCGTGACCTGGCTGAAGTCGGACGCTTAACCGACTGCGCCACCCAGGCGCCCCCCCAAAATAATTTTTAAATAGTACTAAAGGATGGCCTGCCTGGCTGGCTCAGTAGGAAGAGCACGCAACTCTTGATCTTGGGGTCGTGAGTTCAAGCCCCACCTTGGGTGTAGAGATTACTTAAAAAAATAAAACATTTAAAGAAAAAAGAAAAGAGGAAGATGTAGGGATTGTGTCAGCCACATTTCCCTCCTTTATCAAGAAAAGCAGGGGTTCCTTGTTGGCATCCCACTCCTGATGTTGGCTCCAGATAGGCACGGTTCGTGAGTTCCAGCCCCGAGTTGGGCTCTGCACTGACACCACAGAGCCTGCTTGGGATTCTCTCTCTCCCTCTCTCTGCCCCTGCCCAGCTCGTGCTCTCTCTCTCTCCATAAAGAAATAAACTTAAATAAATAAATAAATAAATAAAATAAACTTTAAAAAAAAGGGAAGGAAATGAGTATTGAGAACAAAGCTTATGGCGTCTGCTACAACACAGCTTAATGAGGAGTAGTTTTGCGTGCATAATAAATAGTTACCCCTTGGCATAAAGCAAAATGGTGGCAAAAATACTTACACAGTGGAATGCTTACTAGTTTCCAGGCACTGTTCTGAGTGTTTTCAATATATTAACACATATATTAACTCATTTAATCTTCACAACGACTTGGAGGTAAATGCTATTGTTATCTTTGTTTTATGTATTTTTTATTGTACCTCATATACTCACAGTTAGACTTAACCATAATCCTTGGGGCATGACATATTCCTCATTGGTCCATTCATGGCTCCTTTATTTATTTTTTAAGTATTAGTTATTTTTAGTAATGTAATAGGTACCTTCAAATCCTCCACCCAAAATAAAATTAGGATCTTGTCAGTAATTCATACCTTATTGTCTGATCTGCTTAAGCCATTTCACTTCCTCCCCTGGTCTGAGGTGACCATCATCTAGAATCCTAAATTCATCATTCCTCTGCTTTCCTTATATAGTTTCCTCATAGAGGTTTGTAAGGTTTGTTTTTTTTTTTTTTATCATTTATTTATTTTTGAAAGACAGAGACAGAGCACAAGCAGGAGAGGAGCAGAGAGAGAGGGAGACACAGAATCTGAAGCAGGCTCCAGGCTCTGAGCTGTCAGCACAGAGCCCAAAGCAGGGCTTGAATCCATGAATTGGAAGATCATGACCTGAGCCGAAGCCAGACGCTTAACTGACTCAGCCACTCAGGTGCCCCCGTAGGGGTGTTTTTTAAGATTTTTAAAAAAGTAATCCAGGGGCAAGAGGTTAGAGTGGGAGAGAGCCAAAGCATAAGAGACTGTTAAAAACTGAGAACAAACTAAGGGTTGATGGGGGGTGGGAGGGAGGGGCGGGTGGGTGATGGGTATTGAGGAGGGCACCTTTTGGGATGAGCACTGGGTGTTGTATGGAAACCAATTTGACAATAAACTTCATATATTGAAAAAAAATAAAAAATAAAAAAAATAAAAATAAAAAAAAGTAATCCAGGGGCACCTGGGTGGCTCAGTCGGTAAGCATCCGACTTCAGCTCAGGTCATGACCTCACGGTTCGTGAGTTCAAGCCCCGCATCGGCCATTCATGCTCTGTCTCTCTCTGTCTTAAAAAATAAATAAAAGGGGCGCCTGGGTGGCTCAGTCGGCTAAGCGTCCGACTTCAGCTCAGGTCACGATCTCACAGTTCGTGGGTTCGAGCCCTGCGTCGGGCTCTGTGCTGACCGCTCAGAGCCTGGAGCCTGTTTCAGATTCTGTGTCTCCCTCTCTCTCTGACCCTCCCCCGTTCATGCTCTATCTCTCTCTGTCTCAAAAATAAATAAACGTTAAAAAAATTTTTTTAAATAAATAAATAAATAAATAAATAAAATACTAAAAAATTAAATAAATAAATAAATAAATAAATGTAAAAAAAAAAGTTTTTTTAAAAGTAATCTCAACACCCAATATGGAACTCGAATTTACAACCCTGATATGAAGAGTCGCATGCTCCACTGACTGAACCCAGACACCCCAACAGTTTTATAGTTTTATTGCACCTATACATATAGTCATAAAATGTGTGTATGATATAGATCTATAGTTGTTGTGTTTTTTTTTTAACGTTTATTTGTTTTTGAGAGACAAAGCATGAGCAGGGGAGGGGCAGAGAGGAAGGAAGACACAGAATCCGAAGCAGGCTCCTGGCTCTGAGCTGTCAGCACAGAGCCAGAAGTGGGGCTCAAACCCATAAACCGTGAGGTCATGACCTGAGCGGAAGTCCGATGCTCAACTGACTGAGTCACCCAGGCGCCCCCATCTATAGTTGTTTTTAACTATGTATCTTCTTTTGGTACTTTTCCCCCTTATTATTACCTAAGATCCATTCATGTTGTATGTTGCCACAGACATTCATCTTGATGACCATTTAACATAGCATAGTGTGACTATGTAGCAGTTTTATTCATCCTCATACCTTCTTTACTGAAGTACCTTTTACACGCTTTTACATTTTTTTCTTTTCTGGTTATTAACTGGCCTAACTCTGTTTCATATTCTCACTAATAGTTGTGTGGGATCTCAGCAGTTTTTCTACATCGTTTTAAAAATTTTTTTTCAATGTTCATTTATTTTTGAGTGAGAGAGACAGAGACAGAGCATGAGCAGGGGAGGGGCAGAGAGAGAGGGAGACACAGAATCCCAAGCAGGCTCCAGGCTCTGAGCTGTCAGCACAGAGCCCAACGCGGGGCTCGAACTCACAGACCTCGAAATCATGACCTGAGCTGAAGTCAGACGCTTAACCAAATAAGCCACCTAGGCGCCCCTAAATTTTTTTTCAGCATTTAAAATATCAATATTCAAGGCACCAGGCTGGCTCAGTTGATGGAGTATGTGACCCTTGATCTTAGGGTCGTGAGTTGAAGCCCCACGTTGGGCATGGAGCCTACTTTAAAAAAAAATGTCAATATTCAAAGATGGAATCAGAATCACTTCTAGTGGTGTACTTGTTGAAATAATGTCTCATTTTCAGAACATTTCACAAATAAACAAAAAAGACTGTTGGGATCACTTTTTTTTTTTTTTTTTTTTTTTTTTTTTTTTTTTTTTTTTTTTTTTTAAGTAGGCTTCAGGCTCAGCACAGAGCCCAGTCCAGGGTTGAACTTAACGACTCTGAGATAAAGACCGGAATGCTTAACTGACCGAGTCACTCAGACACCTCATCGCACTATTACCAACTACTTTTCATGGTAACATTTGTAGCTCTTGGTTTAGACGACAATTATCTGGCTGTCCTTCCGCAATGCTGGCTTAACCATTTGGGGGGCTACAAAGATACTGTATTAAAGAAAGCTACCCCGACAACATAAAGGGAGCCAATGGGAGATACTTAATGATCTGATTTATTAGACTTAATAAAATAATTATATTTTCATAAACCCATTTTTATTAAAATTGTGTGTATGTGTAGCACTAGTTAATATTGAAAGGCTTATAGTAAACACAGCAGTCCTCTGCCCCCCACTCCCAGTCATAGTTCCCACAGGCATCCACCTTCAGTTCGTCTACTTCCCCTCCTACTGACCTCATTATCTCTAAACTATACACTTGTATTGATACTTCTTGCTTAATCATTTTTAGACAGTATCTATTGGCTTCCCACCCTGATAGATGAGGACTTCTTACCCCTGCACACATATCCACTGTCTTCCTCCCCACTCCCTGTAGCATCATTCATGACTGTATCAAGACTATAACTGGGACGCCTGGGTGGCTCCGTTGGTTAAGTGGCCGGTTTCGGCTCAGGTCATGATCTGGTAGTTTGTGAGTTGGGGCCCCCCGTGAGGCTCTGTGCTGACAGCTCAGAGCCTAGAGCCTGCTTCGGATTCTGTGTCTCCTTCTCTCTCTTCTCCTCCCCAACTCATACTCTCTCTCCCTCTCTCTCCCTCTCTCAAAAATAATAAATAAGCATTAAAAAAAAAAAAAAAAAGACTGTAACTTCACAAGTGGTATCAGTCACAGTAGTCCAGAGAAGAACATGATGGTGATTGGACTATGGTGGTGGCAATGGAGGTGGGAAAAACAATGACTGATTCAAGAGATATGTGGGAGGGAGAGGAGATGGAACTTAGTATTTGGGGATGTAGGATAGGAGAGAGAGGGAAGGTACAAGAGTCGCCTCATTAACATAACAAAGGACACCTCTATCATTCTCTATACTTAGGAAGTTCCAAGGGCTTGGGGAGCTGTGAGCCAGAACCAGGGATGAAGACCAAATATATATTTCTTTTTTTTTTTTTTTATTTTGTTTTTAACGTTTATTTATTTGAGACAGGGACAGACAGCATGAATGGGGGAGGGTCAGAGAGAGAGGGAGACACAGAATTTGAAGCAGGCTCCAGGCTCTGAGCTGTCAGCACAGAGCCTGATGCGGGGCTTGAACTCATGGACCGCGAGATCATGACCTGAGCTGAAGTCGGATGCTTAACCGACTGAGCCACCCAGGCGCCCCCCAAATATATATTTCTTATAATAAATCACAATATCACACTCAGCTATTACCTCTCCAAATATGCTACCCTATTCTTCTGTCTCCTCCCTTCCTTCTCCTTCCACCTCCTCTTTCCTCCCTCTTCCTCCTCCTCCTCCTCCTCCTCTTTCTTCTCTTCCTCCTTCTACTCCTTCTTCTTTCTCTCTCCATCTTTCTTTCTCCCTCCCTCTCTCTCTCTCTCGTCAGACCATCTTATTATATTCTTCATGTCTCTTAACTTCTCATCCATATTTTCCATCTTACTGCCTCTCCGTGCTACGATCTGGATAATTTCCTTTGACCTCTCTTCTGGTTAACTAATCATCACTTTGTCTGTGTCCAATCTGCTACCAAATACACCCATGAAATTTTAATTTCAGGTCTTGAGGTTTTCCTCTCTAGAAATTCTATTTGCTTCTCGTTCAGGTCTGCTAGGTTATTTTCTATGGATTCCTGTTTTTACATATACTTTCAATATTGCCTTTTATTTACATAAATGTGTAATCAAAGGGAATTCTGATATAAGCTATAACATAGATGAGCTTTGAGTAAATTACACTAAGTAAAATAAGCCAGAAACAAAAAGATAGATACTGTATCATTCCACTTTACTACTCTGAATATATATCATCCAAGTATATTATGTATTATATCCAGAATAGTAAAATTCATAGGAAAAAAAAGTAGATGGGGCACCTGGCTGGCTCAGTTGGGAGAGCATGCAACTCTTAATCTCAGAGTCATGAGTTCAAGTCCCACATTGGGCATAGAGCCTACTAAAAAAAAAAAAAAAAAAAAAAAAAAAAAAAAGAATTGTAGAATGATGCTCATCAGAGGTTGTGGGGGAGGGGAAATAGTTGTTTAATGGGCATCCAGTTTCAGTTTTGTAGGATGAAAAAGTTCTAGAGAATGGCTGCATAACAATGTGAATATAGTTAACATTGAACTGTACGCTTTAAAAATGGTTAAGTTGGTGAGGCACTTGGCAGGTTCTGTTGGAAGAGCATGCAACTCTTGGTCATGAGTTTGGGCCCCACATTGGGTGTGGAGATTACTAAAATAAATAAACTTTAAAAAATGATTAAGGTGGTACATTTTATGTGTACTTTACGCATTAAAAATAAAATATAAATAAAATAAAAATTTAAGAAAATAAAAATTTTAATGCAAAAAATGTAGTAACTATAATTGTTTCATAAGTTGATATTTTTCGCAGTTCTGTTTCTGCTGTTATTTCTGCTGGTTCTCACTTGCAGTGCCTTGTTCCTTGCATGCTGGGTTCTTTTTTACTGTGTGGTACCCATCGTCTATGCAGTGATTAACTGCTGGAGATTCTTTGAGGACCAACACAAAGATGCATTCCTCCAGAGATGTGAATTTGCTGCTACCAGGAACTTAAGAGAATTCCAGTTCAGGACTACTTTATTTTATTTATTTTTTAATGTTTATTTATTTTTGAGAGAGAGACATATACACAGAGTGCAAGCAGGGGAGGGGCAGAGAGAGAGGGAGACACAGAATCTGAAGCAGGCTCCAGGCTCCAAGCTGTCAGCACAGAGCCCGATGTGGGGCTCTCACCCACGAACTGCAAGATCATGACCTGAACTGAAGTCCGACACTTAGCTAACTGAGCCACCCAAGCGCCCCTCAGGACTGCTTTAAACTAGACTCCTGGTAAATGAAAAGCTTTTTTGAATACTTCATAAAATTTGGGCTACAAATCCACAAAAAGATTAGCTATGGTTACAATGTCTCAAGGGGAGTTTTCTCCCCTTTTGTGCAGTGTAGTACTAAGTTGTCTTCCTTGGAGCTCTTGAGAGAAAGATGTGGGGTCAGGTTTACTTCTGATTCACATTTAATCATAGCCCTCTGGGGAACGGGCATGACAAATGCAAGGAAGGCTTTCTAATAGACTCCCCACCTTGGTGGATCCTGAGCTTTGATTTCATTCACCCTTAGCCTACAGCACATAATGTAATTCACATTTGCTCAGACTGGTAAATACCCTCAGAGCAAAATCGACTTCCATGCTTTCTTACCTCTCCCATAGACTGTCTTCCCACCTCCTACTTTGTCAGCTCTTCTGTGCTTTTAAGAATATTTTAAAACTATGGTGTCTAGCATTTTTTAGTTGCTTTAAGCAGCAAGTTGGCCCCGATAACCTAACCAATCAGAGATCCCTCTATCTTTATTTCCTTTTCACTGATTTCTGCTCTTCTGTTTATTTTCTTCCTCCTATTTTTTTGTTGTTCTTATTATTGGGATTTTTTTCCCCTTAAGTTTTTTAGTTGAACACCCAGCTCATTGTTGCTTTTTCTTTTCTATTGTTAGGCAATCCTCTCCTGAAGGCTCCAAATTTCCCTTAAAGTATACCTTTCTTGTGTATTCTTTTATTTTATTTTATTTTTTAAGTATGAACTTTATTGTCAAATTGGTTTCCATACAACACCCAGTGCTCATCCCAACAGGTGCCCTCCTCAGTGCCCATCACCCACCCTCTCGTCCCTCCCACTTTCTTTGTATTCAGTTTTGATACGTAGTGCAGGAGTGATTGCGGAAAGCCAGTTGGTGTCCACCTGTTTTCGTCAACGCCTCACGCCAGCGGCGACACTGTACTGATTTTCTCCTGAGACACCTGCACTCAAGGTCTGGCAAGTGCCGCCAATTTTCCCTACCAGGGTGCAGCAGTGCTGGGAGAAGAGAAGAGCGTAATTTAAACTACCTTCTCTACCCAGTGTTTCCTACTACTGGCTACCTGTGAAAATCACCAGGAAGTCATGAAAAATACCGATTTCTGAGTAGCACACGCAGGATGTTCTAACTGGTCCGGGGTGGAGCCTGGGCCTGGGTACTTCATTGATTCTAATGTAAAGCCAGGGCTGAGAACCGCTTCTCTAATCACCTGCTCCTTGCCACCCGCCCCAGACTGCATCCTCCCTCCTCCCCACTCACACTCCCAAGCGATTTTATTTTTTTTCTTTCCAAAATTTTATTTAAATTCTAGTTAGTTGGGGCACCTGGGTGGCTCAGTCCATGAAGTGTCTGACTTCGGCTCAGGTCATAATCCCCCGGTTTGTGGATTCAAGCTCCACATCAGGCTCTCTACTGTCAGCATGGAGCCTGCTTTGGATCCTCTGTCTCCCTCTCTCTCTCTGCCCCTCTCCCACTCGCACTCATGTGCTCTCTCTCTCTCTCTCAAAAATAAACATTTAAAAATAAATAAATAAATTCTAGTTGTTAACATATGGTGCAATATTGGTTTCAGGACTAGAATTCAGTGATTCCTCACTTATATACAACACCCAGTGCTCATCACAAGTGCCCTCCTTAATACCAATCACTCATTCAATCCGTCCCTCACCCACCTCCCTCCATCAACCCTCAGCTTGTTCTCTATGGTTAAGAGTCTCTTATGGAGGGCCCCTGAGTGGCTCAGTCGGTTGAATATCCAACTCTTGATTTCCGTTCAGGTCATGATCTCACAGTTCATGGGTTCGAGCCCCACATCTGGCCCTGCGCTGACAGTGTGAAGCCTGCTTGCGATTCTCTCTCTCTGCCCCTCCATCGCTTGTGTGCACACACGCACTCCCTCTCTCCCTCAAAATAAATAAAAACTTAAAAAAAAAAGCCTCCTATGATTTGTTTCCTTCACTTTCCCCCCTCCCATATGTTCATCTGTTTTGTTTCCGAAATTCCACATGAGTGAAATCATATGGTATTTGTCTTTTTCTGACTTATTTCGCTTAGCATAATACAATCTGGCTCCATCCACATCACCACAAATGGCAACATTGCATCCTTTTGATGGCTGAGTGATATTCCATGGTATCAATACCACATCTTCTTTCCGTTCATCGGTCGATGGACATTTGGGCTCCTTCCATAGTTTGGCTACTGTTGATACTGCTGCTGTAAACATTGGGGTGCACGTACCCCTTTGATTCGGTACTTTTATAAACTTGGGGTAAATACCTAGTAGTGCAATTGCTGGGTTGTAGGGCTATTTTTAACTTTTTGAGGAACCTCCATACTATTCTCCACAGTGGCTGCCCTGGTTTGCATTCCCAGAAACTGTGCAAGAGGGTTCCCCTTTATCCACACCCTGGCCAACATCTGTTGTTTCTTGTGTTGTTAACTTTAGCCAGTCCAACAGGTGTGAGGTGGTATCTCATCATGATTTCGATTTGTATTTCCCTGACGATGAGTGCTGTCGAGCACCTCTTCATGTCTGTTAGCCATCTGGATGTTTTCTTTGGGAAAATGTCTACTCCTATCTTCTGCCCATTTCTCAACTGGATTATTCATTTTTGGGGTGCTGAGCTTGATAATTTCTTTACAGATTCTGGGCACTGAGCCTTTATCAGATATGTCATTCACAAGCAATTTTAAAGCCTTCCGTCTTTCCAAAGCTGTTGTTTCCTTGTTTCCATATTTCTCTCTATTGTTTTTCCAGGGTGCATTTGGGGCAGGAGGCAGAAACTGTGATCATTTATCACATTGGCAGGAACCAGAATTCTCCTGTATCTTGTTCGTCATCACAGGAAGTCTCAGCATGAGACAGCAGCACTGGTTTGGGATGACTGCCAAAATGGGCACCGTGTTATCAGGGGTCTTTACCATCGTGGCCACCAACATGTACCTCATCTTCGAACACAGATACATAAGGAACAACAATTGCACTGATAGCCACCTACAGAACAAGAGTGCAAGTGTCCTGATAAGCCAGTTCATCATCTGCTGGGCTTTCAATATGGTCTTCTTCCTGTCTTTCATTACCCTCATCATCAGCTGCTTCCTTCTGTACTCAGTATATGCTCAAATACACAGGGGCTTGGTGACCTACATCATCTGGATCCTTTTCTATGAAGCTGTAAACATTATAGTACAAATCTTTACCAACAATGACTCTGTCATTGAAGAGGTCAGAGTCGTGCGCTGGTTTGGCCTGATGTCCCGTATTTTCATGCACTGCTTCTGGATATTCTATGTCATCTCCTATGCCCACACAATCTATAAAAGTAAAAGCCCAGGGAATATAATTTCCTACAACAGACGTATTTCAACAGGCAATGGAGAGTTCCTACGACGGAAATCAAAGATCATCAACTTTACCCGACACTATCATGGATGATGTTTGCCCTTCTCTCCACTGATGGTCATTCTAGTTCCATCTCTTTCACTTTTGCTGATCTGTTCAGAATAGAGGCCCTACTGCCATCTTTTTGGGAGAAGTGGAGAGAAATGTAATTATAATCCCAATGGGGACCACCTGCTCAGTCCATAAGGGCGGTTAGTGAAAGGCCATTGTTACTTGCCAAGCACTTCTTGGGTTCCTCCTTCGTCTTCTGGTCAGTGCCACCTTAGAGGTCAAAATAAAGAGGGTAAGGGAATGAAATGAAGCTGAGTTGCAGTCTGGCAATCCTTTCACCTTGTTATATACCTTCATCAGCCTTCGACCCACAGCTCTCTAATTCAACCCTGGGACACGGGCATATCTGTATTTATACCTCAGGTAGCTGTAGTGTAAGGGAGACTGGTGGTGTCTTGGGGTAGCTTTGTGCCATGGTCTTTCCCCCTCTGTCCTCTGTGCTATATTCCAGATAAATAAAAGAATAAAAGTAGAGAAAACCGTTTTCCATTTTCTGTCTTGAGTACCCCCCTCCCCGAGATTTGTCAAAGAGTGCAAAATGCACTCGGTTAGCCAAAAGGTATTTGCTAAACTTTTCTGTGTCCATCACTATGCTGGACTTAGTAGAAGGATACAAAAAAAGTACAAGATACAAGGCCTGACCCTGAGGATTTTGCAGTTTAGTGAGAGAAACAAAACCACTGCTTATGGCTTAATAAGCTTAATAGCTTTCTTGAGGTATAATTGACATATAATAACTGCACATGTTTAAAGTACATAATTTGAGGGGCGCCTGGGTGGCTCAGTCGGTTAAGTGTCCGACTTCGGCTCAGGTCATGATCTCGCGGTTCGTGAGTTCAAGCCCCGCCTCAGGCTCTGTGCTGACGGCTCAGAGCCTGGAGCCTGTTTCAGATTCTGTGTCTCTCTCTCTCTCTGACCCTCCCCCATTCATGCTCTATCTCTCTCTGTCTCAAAAATAAATAAACGTTAAAAAAAAAAAGTCATAAAGTATATAATTTGATAAGTTTTGACATAAGTATATCCCAGTGACATCATCACAACTGAATTCCTAAACATATCAACCCCAAAAGTTTCCTCTTAACCCCTGCTCCCTCCCCTTCCTGCAGCACCCCCTACCATCACAAGGCACGGATTTGCCATCATTATCTATTAGGTTTGCATTTTCTAGAATTTTACATATATAGAATCATACAGTATGCACCGTTTTTTTTTTTTTGTCTTGCTTCTTTCACTCAGCCTAATTCATCCATGTTGTTATGCGTATCAAGAGTTCATTCTTTAAGATTCATCCACGTTATGTGTGTTGAAAGTTCATTCTTTATCACTGAGTAGTATGCCATGGCATGAATATACCACAGTTTTTTAATCCATTTGCCCTTTGAAGGACATCTAGTGATTTGCAGTTTGGGGCAATTACAAATAGGAACACTATAAACATTTGGGGATAAGACTTTGTATAGACCTATGATTTCATTTGTCATGGATAAATACAATTTTAACTTCTTAAGAAACTAGCAGATGTTTTCCCAGAGTGGTTGTCCCATTTTATATTCCCACTAGCAGGGTATGAGAATTCTAGTCCCTCCACATGCTTGCAAGCACTTAACACAAACAATAAATTTTTCATTTTAGCCTTTCTAATGGGTATAGTGTGGTTCTCATCGTGGTTTTTGCTTGCATTTCTCTCATGACAAATGATGTTGAACATCTTTTTATGTGTTTATTTAGCATCCTTGTATCTTTTTTGGTACGGTGTCTACTCAAATCTTTCGTCTATGTTAAAAATTGAGATTACTGGGGCACCTGGGTGGCTCAGTCGTTTAAGCATCTGACTTCAGCTCAGGTCATGATCTCACAGTTTGTGGGTTCGAGCCCCATGTCGGGCTCTGGGCAGACAGCCCAGAGCCTGGAGCCTGCTTCAGATTCTGTCTCCCTCCCTCTCTGCCCCTCCCCCACTCTCACTCTGTCTCTTTGTCTCTCAAAAATAAACAAACATTAAAAAAAACTTTAAAAAAAAATTGAGGTTATTGAGCACCTGGCTGGCTCAGTTGCTAGAGCATGCAATTTTTTTTTCTTTTTTTGAGAGAGAGAGTGTGAGCATGGGCAGGGTAGAGAGAGAGATAGAAAGAAAGAGAGAGAGAATCCCAAGCAGAATCCACACAGTCATAGTGGAGCCTGATCAGGGGCTTGAACTCACAAACTGTGAGATCATGACCTGAGCTGAAATCAGGATTTAGATGCTTAACCAACTGAGCCACCCAGACACCCTGAGCATGTAACTCTTGATCTCAAGGTCATGAGTTCAAGTCTCGTGTTGGACATAGAGCCTACTTAAAAAAAAAATGAGGTTGTTTGTTTTTTTTATTACAGAGGGGTTTTTGTTTTGTTTTGTTTTGTTTTTTTATTACTCAGTTTTGGAAGTTCTTTATATTTTCTGGATACAAGTCCTTTATCATTTTTCTCCAGTTTGTGCCTTGTCTTTTCATTCACTTAGTGTCTTTTAAAGAGCAGAGATTTTCAATTTTTTAACTGAATTGAATTGAATTGAATTTTAGAGAGAGAGAGAGAGCAAGCACAAATATGGGCGGGTGCAGAGGGAGAGAGAGAAAGAAAGAGGGAAGGAGAGAGAGAGAGAGAGAGAGAGAGAGAGAGAGAGAGAGAGAGAGAATCTCAAGCAGGCTCTACACTCAGCATGGAGCCCAGGGCGGGGCTTGATCCCACAACCCTGGGATCATGACCTGAGCCAAAACCAAGATTCTGATGCTCAACTGACTGAGCCACCCAGGTGCCCTAAAGAGCAGAGATTTTTAATTTCAAAGAAGTCCAATTTATCAATTTGTTCCTTCATGGCTCACATTTTTGGTTATCATATATAGGAAATCTTTGCTTACCTCAGGATCATAATGGTTTTATGTTTTCCTCTAGAAATTTTAGCTTTCACACTTAGATATATAATCTCTCTCTCTCTCTTTTAAAGATTTTATTTTTAAGCAATCTCTACACTCAACGCAGGACTCAAAATTATAACCCTGAGATCTGCAGACTCTACCAACTGAGCCAGCCAGGCGCCCCTATAATCTCTTTTGAGATATATTTTTTATACATATGGCAAGAGATATAGATCAAAGTTCCCTTTTTTGCTCCTGGATGTCTAATTGTTCTAATATTAATTGTTGAATAGGTTATCCTTTCTCTACTGAATTGACTTTATATATACACACACACCTATTTCTGGACCCTATTTTATTCCATTCATCTATTTGTCTATCTTTATGCCAATGTCATCATGCCTTGATTATGGCAGTTTTATAAGTCTTTTTTTTTTTAATTTTTTTTTTAACGTTTATTTATTTTTGAGACAGAGAGAGACAGAGCATGAATGGGGGAGGGTCAGAGAGAGGGAGACACAGAATCTGAAACAGGCTCCGGGCTCTGAGCTGTCAGCACAGGGGCCCGATGCGGGGCTCGAACTCACGGACCGCGAGATCGTGACCTGAGCCGAAGTCGGCGCTCAACCGACTGAGCCACCCAGGCGCCCCAGTTTTATAAGTCTTTAAGTCGCATTCCTCCATCTGTATTATTTTACAAAATTGTTTTGGCCATTCTAGGTCCTTTGCATTTCCATGAACTTAGAATCAGCCTAAAATTTTTATTTTAAAAAATGCCTGCTGGGGATTTGATTGGGATTACATTAAATCTATACATCAAATTGGGGAGAACTGACATCTTAATAATATTGAGTCTTCTAACCCCTGAGAACAATATCTCTCTTCATTCACTTTTCTTTAATTTCTCTCAGCAATGCTTTGTGGTTTCAATGCATGAGTCTTTCACATCTTTCATCAGATTTATCTCTAAGAATTGTGTATCTTTTATGGTGTTGTAAATGGTATTATTTCTTAAATTTCATTTCTGGTTGTTCATTGTTAGGATATAAAAATAATTTTTTTGCCTGTTGATTTTTTTTATCCTGCAACACTGTTAAACTCACGTATTAGGCAAAGTAATGTTTTTGTGGATCTTCTGTATACTCGATCATATGGTTTGCAAATAATGACAGTTTTACTTCTCCCTCTTCTTTTCTAAATTTTTTTTAACGTTTATTTATTTTTGAGACAGAGAGAGACAGAGCATGAACGGGGGAGGGGCAGAGAGAGAGGGAGACACAGAATCGGAAGCAGGCTCCAGGCTCTGAGCCATCAGCCCAGAGCCCAACGCGGGGCTCAAACCCGCGGACCGTGAGATCGTGACCTGAGCTGAAGTCGGACGCTTAACCGACTGAGCCACCCAGACGCCCCTACTTCTCCCTCTTCTTGCCTTACAGGGCTGGCTAGCACTTCCAGGGCAATGTTGAGTAGAAGCAGAGAAGGGACATTATTTTCTTTAAGATTTTATTTTTTAAGTAATCTCTACACCAGACATGAGGCTTGAACCCACAACCCTGAGATCAAGAGTTGCATGTTCCACCAACTGAGCCAGCCAGGCACCCTGAGAAAGGACATTATTGTCTTGTTCCTGATTTTAGAGGGAAAGCACTCAGTCTTTCTCTGTTAATAATGGTGTTAGTTGTAGATTCTTCATAGATATCCTATATCACGTTGAGGAAGTTCCCTTCTATTCCAGGTTTGCTTAGGTTTTTTTATTTATTTTTTATTTTTTTATTTTTTTTATTTTTTTTTAATGTTTATTTATTTTTGAGACAGAGAGAGACAGAGCATGAACGGGGGAGGGTCAGAGAGAGGGGGACACAGAATCTGAAACAGGCTCCAGGCTCTGAGCTGTCAGCACAGAGTCCGATGTGGGGCTCGAACTCACAGACCGCGAGATCATGACCTGAGCCGAAGTCGGCTGCTTAACCGACTGAGCCACCCAAGCACCCCAGCTTAGGTTTTTTTAAAATCGGTAACAAATGCTTCATGTTGCCAAATGTTTCTTTCTACATGACATGATCATATGGTCTTTATTTTTTAGATTGTTAATATGGTAAATTACTTTCATATATTTTCAAACATTAAGCCAAACATGATATTCCTGGAATAAACTCTACTTGGTCATGCTGTATCATCTTTTTTATATACTGTGGGATTAGATTTGTTCAATTTTGTTTAGAATTTTTGAATCTATGTTCATAGGAGATGTTTGTCTGTAGTTTTCTTATAATGTCTTCATCAGGTTTTGATAGTAGAGTAATACTTGCTTCATAGAAAGAAGTATTTCTTCCTTTTCAATTTTCCTTAAGAGTTTATGTACACGGTATTTATTTCTTCCTTAAATGTTTGGTGGGATTCAGCAATGAACTTATCTGGACCTAGAATTTTCTTTTTCTTTCTTTCTTTCTTTCTTTCCTTCTTTCTTTTAGAGAGAGGGTGCAAATGAGCAAGGGGCAGCAAGAGAGGGAAAGAGATAAAATCCCATGAGGGGCAGAGAGAAAGAGAGAGAGAAAGAGAGAGAGAGAAGCAGGGCTCACCCAAAGCAGGCTTCAACCAAAGTGGGGCTCGAGCTCACCTGATGCAGGGCTCAAACTCATAAACTGTGAGATCATGACCTGAGCTGAAGTCAGATGCTTAACCAACTGAACCACCCAGGTTACCCAGGACCTGAAATTTTCTTTGTGGGAAGTATTAAACTACGAATTCAACTAAAAGAAAAACAAACAAACAAACAAACAAAAAAAACAGATATAGGACTACTGAGGTTATCTATTTCTTCTTGAGTAAGCCTTAGTAGTTTGTGTCTTTTAAGAAATTTGTCTGTTTTATCTAAACTGTAAAGTTTATTACTATAAAGCTATTCACAATATCCCCTTATTATCCTTGTAACATCTTTAGAATGTGTAGTGAGGTCATTGATCTCATTCCTGATATTGTTAATCTGTGTTTTCTCTCTTTTTCTTTTTCTGATCAGCCTGACTAGACATTTTTAAGTTTTTAATAAAATCAGCTTTTGGTTTCATTGATTTTATCTCTTCTTTTTCCTGTCTTATGTCCCATTGATTTCCACTCTGATCTTTATTATTTTCTTTCTTCTACTTTGAGTTTAATTTGTTCTTCTTACTATATCTTCTTAAGGTAGAAGCTGAGGTCATTGATTGAAGACCATATTGTTTTCTTTTTTTTTTTTTTTAAGATTTAAAGTTTACTTATTTATTTTGAGAGAGAGAAAGTGTGTGTGTGTGTGTGTGTGTGTGTGTGTGTGCGCGTGCACTGGAGGGGCCGGGAGAGAGGAGAAAGAATCTCAAGCAAGCCCTGCATTGTCTGCACAGAACCTGACACAGGGCTAAATCCCACAAACCATGAGATCATGACCTGAGCCAAAATCAAGTCGGACACTCAACCGACTGAGCTACCCAGGTGCCCCAACTTTACTTATTTTCTAATATAGTCACTTAGTACTATAAAGTTTCCCCTAAGTGCTACTTGAATGGCTTCATACAAATTTTGATATGTTGTGTTTCATTTTTAGTCAGTTAAAAACACTCTCTAATATCCTTTTGATTTTTTCTTTGATCTATGGGTTATTTATAAATGTGCTACTTTGTTTCAATACTTGGAGATTTTCCAGAAAGCTTTCCGTTATTAATTTCTAACTTATTTCAGTATAATCAGAGAACATAAATTTATTATATGAATCATTTTAAATTTATTGAAAATAGTTTTATGGTCCAGAATATGTTATATCTTGATATATGTTCCATGTGCTTTTGGAAAGAATATTTATTCTGCTATTGTTGGGTGCACTGTTCTCCAAACGTCAAGTAGATCAAGTTGGTTGATGGTATTATTCAAATCTTTTAATATATTTTCTAATTTTCTGTCTACTTGTTCTATCAATTACTGAAAGCGATGCATTGAAATCTCTGATTATAATTGTGGATTTGTCTATTTCTCTTTATAATTCTATCAGTTTTTGCTTCATGTATCTTGAAATTCTATTAGCGGGTACATAAATGTTTAGAATTGTTATATCCTTCTGACGAATTGACCCTTTTATCATTATGAAATGACTTTCTTTATCCCTGAGATTACTCTTTGCCCTGAAGTTTTCTTTATTTGATATTAATGCAGGAACTCTAATATTCTTTTAATTTGTGTTGACATGGTATATCTTTTCCCATCTTTTTATTTTTAGTCAATTTATGTCTTTATGTATGAAGTATGTTTATTATAGGCAGTAACTAGTTGGGTCTTCCTTTTTTAAAAAAAAATTTTTTGGGGGCGCCTGGTGGCTCAGTCGGTTGAGTGTCTGACTTCAGCTCAGGTCACGATCTCACGGTTTGTGAGTTTGAGGCCTGTGTCGGGCTCTGTGCTGACAGCTCAGGGCCTGGAACCTGCTTTAGATTCTGTGTCTCCCTCTCTCTCTGCTCCTCCCCTGCTCACACTCTCTCTCAAAAATAAATAAACATTTTTTTAAATTTTTTAAAATATTTATTTATTTTTGAGAGAGAGACAGAATGTGAGCAGGGAGCAGGCAGAGAGAGAGAGGGAAACACAGAATCTGAAGCAGGTCTCAGGCCCTGAGTTGTCAGCACAGAGCCCAACGCGGGGCTTGAACTCACAAACCGTGAGATCATGACCTGAGCTGAAGTCAGCTGCTTAATCAACTGAGCCACCCAGGTGGCCCCCACCAAAAAAAAATTTTTTTTAATTTTTTTAAGTAAACTCTACCCTCAACATAAGGCTTGAACTCACGGCCCTGCAATCAAGAGTTGCATGTTCTAGTGACTGAAACAGCCAGGTGTTCCTGTGTCTTCCTTTTTTATCCAATCTAACAACTTCTGCTTTTTTGTTGGAGTATTTAGATCATTTACATTTAGTAGCCATCTTGTTATTTGTTTTCTATTTGTCACACCTTTTCTCTTTTCTTTTTCCTCTTTTTTTTTTTTAACCTCCTTTTGGATTAATTTGATATTTCTATGGTTTCATTTTGTCTCCTTTGCCAACTTATTATAGATATGTAATTCTTTGTTGTGTATTATAGTGGCTGTTTTAGAGTTTATGGTATACAGCTTTAACTTAGCACAACTCCCTTCAGGTGATATTATGCTACTTCACGTGTAGTATAAGACTTTTTTTTTTTTTAATTTTTTTTTTTTTTAACCTTTATTTATTTTTGAGACAGAGGGAGACAGAGCATGAATGGGGGAGGGTCAGAGAGAGGGAGACACAGAATCTGAAACAGGCTCCAGGCTCTGAGCTGTCAGCACAGAGCCCGACGCAGAGCTCGAACTCACAGACCGTAAGATCATGACCTGAGCCGAAGTCGGCCGCTTAACCAACTGAGCCACCCAGGTGCCCCAAGACTCTTATAACAGTATACTTCCAATTTTCGTCTCCTATTTGTGCTATTGTTACCATACATTTGACTTTTATAAACCTCCTCATATATTGTTATTATCTTTCCTTAAATTATCTTTCAAAGAGCCTTAAAAAACAAGAAAAATATCTTTTTTATTTTTATATTTGCCTATGTTGTTACCATTTCCAGGGTTATTTGTTCCTTTGTATAGATCCAGATTTCTACTGGGTACCATTTTTCTTCTGCCAGAAGGACTTCCTTTAACATTTCTTGTAGTGCAGGTCTGCTGATGATTAATCCTTTCAGCTTTTTTTATGTCTGAAAAAGATTATTTCACTTTCATTTTTAAAAATTTAAATAATTTAAAAATTTTAAGCTATAGTGAAATACACATAACATAAAATTTGCCATCATAACCATTTGCTAAAAGTTTATTTATTTAGAGGTTCCTGGGTGGCTCAATCAGTTGAGCATCCAACTTCAGCTTCGGTCATCATCCCATGGTTCATGGGTTCGAGACCCACATCAGGCTCACTGCTGTCGGTCAGAGCCCACTTCGGGTCCTCTGTTCTCCTCTCTCCTTCCCCACTCAAGCTCTCTCTCTCTCTCTCTCTCAAAAGTAAAAAAACATTTTTGAAATGTTTATTTATTTATCTTGATAGAGAAAGAAGTGCACGCACACAAGTGGTGGGGGGGGGGGGCAGGCAGATAGAGAGGGAGAGAAAGAGAATCCCAAGCAGGGTCCACACCATCAGCGCAGAGACTGATGTGGGGCTTGAACTCATGAACTGTGAGATCATGACCTGAGCTGAAATCAAGAGTCAAATGTTAAACCAACTGAGCCACCCAGGCACCTCCCATCATAACCATTTTTAAGTGCCGAGTTTAATAATGTTAAGTACATTCACATTGTTGTACAACAGATCTCCAGCACTCTTTTTATCTTGCAAAAGGGAAACTCTATAACCATTAAACAACAGCTCCTCGGCCTCTCCCCTCACCCCCTGGCAACCAACATTCTGTTTTCTGTCTCTATGAATTGACTACTCTAGCTATCTCGTGTAAATGGAATAAAAAAGCCTTTGTCTTTTTTTTGAGTGGTTAATTTCACTTAGTATACCATCCTCAAGGTTCATCCATGTTGTAGCATGGATCAAAATTTTCTTCCTTTTTAAGGCTGAGTAATATCCCACTGTATGTGTATACATGTTGTTTATCCAGCTCTCTTCCCCCCACGCCCCAACAGAGCATTCAGTTCCTAATGCAGGAGTGTCCCTAAGACAGAAGCATATAATTGTCCTCACTCACGGTTCCAAAGCCGTGGCTCAGAGATTTTGGCTGGGACAGGAGAGAAGTAAGCCATAAAACAGATTGTTCACAATCTCTTCCCAAAGGAACTGGATTCATTTTCAATAGAGCATAGAGAAGTTCAAACCTAAAGACATTCTTTAAAACAGTGAAGGTTGGGGGCACCTGGGTGGCTCAGTCGGTTAAGCGTCCGACTTCGGCTCAGGTCATGATCTCACAGTCTGTGGGTTCGAGCCCTGCGTCGGGCTCTGTGCTGACAGCTCAGAGCCTGGAGACTGCTTTGGATTCTGTGTCTCCCTCTCTCTCTGCCACTCCCTGCTCTCTCTCTCTCTCTCTCTCTCTCTCTCAAAAGTAAACATTAAAAAAACAAAAAAACAATTAAAAAAAAAAACAGTGAAGGTTGTGGCAAAAGGCAATTGATAGGAGATGTGTAGCTCCAATGAAGATAGAGGCTAAACTTTAGGCCAGCTAGTTTTCAGGAGAGAACCAGAAGAAGAAATAACTAGGAGGGGACACCTGGGTGGCTCAGTTGGTTAAATGTCCGATGTTTGATTTCAGCTCAGATCATTATCTCAGTTCATGAGATAAGCCCTGCATTGGGCTCCGGGCTCTGTGCTGACAGCTGGAGCCTGCTTAGGACTCTCTCTGCCCCTCCCCCTTCACCGTGCAAGCATGCGTGTGTGTGTGTGTGTGTGTGTGTGTGTGTGTGAGAGAGAGAGAGAGAGAGAGAGAGACAGAGAGAGAGAGCAGGCTCTCTCTCGCTCTCAAAATAAATGAATAAACTTTAAAAAATAAAACAAGCAACCCAATTAGAAAAAAAAAAGAAAGAAAGAACTAAGAGAAACCCTCCTAGGGTCAGAAAAAATATCAAACACCTGCTTCTTTTTCCACTCCCCCCGCCCCACACACACCCTCAAACACTGACTTCTGAAACTATTCCTTCAGAGGAGCCCAAATTTTATTGGATTAGTCTGTAGAGCAATTTATGCCCTAGGGCATTATTGAAAACAATAGAGCAATCAGCCAGAGATTAGTGAATTTTAACAACTAAGGCATGGCTGGAGAAAGAGGAAAGACAGCACTTCCAAAACCATTGTCATCCTAGAGTGACTGTGGGCATACCCTAAGCTGCACCTCCCTGACAAACAATATCAGAAGCTTCACACTGTGGGATATTGGGGTGCAGGGGAGAATATAGTTTACCAAAGTAATCCAGCCAGTCACTAAACAAGTAAACAAGCAAATAACAAGCCTAGGGGAGGGTTGGGGCATCCCATTACCCAGAGTTGCTACAGTATATTGTCTACAATGTCCACTTTCCACCATGTCTTACATCGCACACAAAAATAAACTCAAAATGGATGAAAGACCTAAATGTGAGACAGGAAACCATCAAAACCCAAGAGAAGAAAACAGGCAACCACCTCTTTGACCTCAGCCGCAGCAATTTCTTGCTCAACACGTCTTTGAAGGCAAGGGAAGTAAAAGCAAAAGTGAACTATTGGGACCTTGTTAATATAAACAACTTCTGCACTGCAAAGAAACAACAAAACTAGGGGCGCCTGGGTGGCTCAGTCAGTTAAGCGTCTGACTTTGGCTCAGGTCATGATCTCGGGGTCCGTGAGTTCGAGCCCCAAGTCGGGCTCTGTGCTGACAGCTCAGAGCCTGGAGCCTGCTTCCGATTCTGTGTCTCCCTCTCTCTCTGACCCTCCCCGTTCATGCTCTGTCTCTCTCTGCCTCAAAAATAAATAAAACGTTAAAAAAAAAAAGAAACAACAAAACTATAAGGCAGCCAACGGAATGAGAGAAAATAATTTGCAAATGATCTATCGTACAAAGGGTTAGTATCCAAAATCTATAAAGAATTTACCAAACTCGCCTGTGACCCACCGGCTCGGCGTTCGGAGCAGCTGTCGCCATGTTGTCGGTGGCCACCCGTTTGGGCTTGTTCGCGCCCGTCCTATGGGCCACGTCCCGCGGGGTGGCGAGCACGTTGCGGCCTCTGGTTCAGGCTTCGGTGCCCGCCACCCTGGAGCCGCCAGTGCCGGACGTGAAGCGGCCCTTCCTGTGCCAGGAGTCGCCTCCGTGGGCCTCAATGTCCCTGCTTCTGTCCGTTATCCCCACACAGACATCAGAGTGCCTGACTTGTCTGACTATCGACGCACCAAAGTGTTAGATGGTACAAAGTCTTCAAAAGAGAGCAGTGAGGCTAGAAAAGGTTTCTCCTATTTGATAACCGCAACAACGAGTATAGGTGTCGCATACGCTGTCAAGAATGTCGTCTCCCAGTTTGTTTCCAGCATGAGTGCTTCTGCTCACATGTTGGCCGTGTCGAAAATCGAAATCAAGCTCTCCGATATTCCAGAAGGCAAGAACATGGCTGCCCAATGGAGAGGAAAACGGATGTTTGTGCGTCATAGAACCAGGAAGGAAATTGAGCAGGAAGCCGCAGTTGAAGTGTCCCAGTTGGGGGACCCACAGCATGATTTAGATCGAGTAAAGAAAAACCTGAACGGGTTATCCTGATAGGTGTTTGCGTTCATCTTGGTTGTGTACCCATTGCAAATGCAGGAGATTTTGGTGGTTATTACTGCCCTTGCCATGGGTCACACTATGATGCTTCTGGCGGGATCAGGAAGGGGCCTGCACCTCTCAGTCTTGAAGTTGCCTCATATGGGTTCACCAGTGATGACATGGTGATTGTTGGTTAGAGATCTGGACTCAAGTCCAAGGCTCCTTTCAGTCGTCTTGTCACCTCAGAAGACCTATGAGCAAGCCTTCTATACTTAAGTGAGTTGATTTGAAATATTTAAGAATTGCTAATAATGTATTTGCAAACATTAACGTGAAGTAAATTGGGGCGCCTGGGTGGCTCAGTCGGTTAAGCTTCCGACTTCGGCTCAGGTCACAATGTTCATGGGTTTTAGTCCCTCATGAGGCTTGCTGTTGTCAGCGCAGAGCCCGCTTCAGATCCTCTGTCCCCTCTCTCTCCGCCCCTCCCCCACTTGTGCTCTCAAAACAAAATTTAAAAAAAAGAAGAAAGAAAGCCTCCCCTGATTTTCATTCTGGATTAGATCTTTTTTTTTTTTTTAAGTTTATTTTAATTGCAGTTAATTAACACAGGGTGTTATATTTGTTTCTGGTGTACAATAGAGTGATCTGGATTAGATCTTGCTACATGTTGAGGACGTTGGACCACCTCCTCCGTGGCATTTATCACAACGCATCGTAAGTTTTCCTTAAAAACATCGAAAACATTTTATTCACATTTTGTTTTTTGTCTAGCTTCCTCACTAGAATGTTTACCTGTGCCAAGCTCAGTATCCAGCACATAGTTAATGCTCAGTACGTGTTTGCTGAGTGAATGCTGAATGACTAAAATGGGCCAGAGGAACAGGACAGGAGGCAGAAAGGGAAGTCAGGCAGTTTTTATGGTGACCGTGGGACAGCGTTAAAGGCTAAGCCCAAGGCTGGGGTAGCAGGGACAAAGAACCAAGGGGATTTACAAAGACAAGCCTTGAAATCTGCAAAACAGTCTTAAACCAAGGGAAGACACCTGTGTGGCTTGGGGCCTTCCTTTTGAATGATGCAGGAGAGTACCCCTCTGGAAGCTGTTCTGTGGGCAGGGACAATGGGAGGTTTGCTCGGCGGGGGCAGGGAAGGATCAGTGCAGTTCTCCACCAGCCAGCACAAAGCTTCTCCCACCCTACCTGGGAAACCACTGGGGCCTGGAGTGCAGCAAGAGGTTCGTGTACCAAGGACTAAACTCTGGAGACACACGGAGTTGGGAGGATAGTGGGGAATAAGGTACAAGAATATTTGGGATGACCTTGAAAAACATTATGCTAGAGTTGCCTGCGTGGCTCAGTCGGCTAAGAGTCCGACTTCGGCTCAAGCCACGATCTCACGGTTCGTGAGTTTGAGCCCTGTGTCAGGCTCTGTGCTGACAACTCCAAGCTCGGAGCCTGGAGCCTGCTTTGGTTTCTGTCTCTGTCTCTCTGCCCCTCCCCCACTGGCACACTGTCTTTCTCTCTCAAATATAAACATT
The DNA here is from genome assembly GCF_023721935.1 of Panthera uncia. Classification (NCBI taxonomy): domain Eukaryota; kingdom Metazoa; phylum Chordata; class Mammalia; order Carnivora; family Felidae; genus Panthera; species Panthera uncia. The sequence goes on from NW_026057580.1 coordinate 5,449,170, forward strand.
TAAAAAACTAATTAAAGGGGGTGGCTCAGTCGGCTGGGTGTCCGACATCAGCTCAGGTCATGATCTCGTGGTTTGTGAGTTTGAGCCCCGCATGGGGCTCTGTGGCTGACAGCTCGGAGCCTGGAGCCTGCTTCAGATTCTGTGTCTCTCCCTCTCTCCACCCCTCCCATCCTCATGCTCTGTTTCTCTGTCTCTCAATAATAAACATTAAAAAAAAATAAAATGTTAAAAATAATTAATTAATTAATTTTTAAAAAGAAGCAAAATATGCAACATGAAATAAGGCGGGCACAAAAGTGTATGATTGCACTTCTATGAGGTGCCTGGAGTAGTCATAATTCACAGAGACAGAAAGTAGATTGGTGGTTAGCAGGGGCTGGGGGTAGGGGAATGGGGAGTTAGCATTTTCTAGGTACAAGACTTTTTCTTGGGGGATATATAAAAGTCTGAAGATGGATGGTGGTGATGGTCGCACAACAATGTGAATGTACTTAATGGCATTGAACTGCACACCTGCAAAGGGCCAAAGTGGTAAAAATTATGTTATGTATATTTCACTACAATAGAACAATTGCACTGACCAAACAAACAAAAACAAAAAAAATCAGGGGTCATTCCAGGCCCCCATTCAAGGAGCCATGCCAGTTTTCTGACTTCACAGAAACAAATATCCCAGAGCTGCCTTCATCATCATTCCAGATACAGGAGCCTCCTAATTCCCACAAGCCTGGCACTGACAGGAGCATGCTTTTTGCCCCCTTAAAGCATAGCTGCCTCTGAAACAGCAGAGCTGTGAGCTATCCCAGGGGTATCCTGGGCCAACGACGCCCTCAATTCCCAGTGACTTGGTCGCCTATAGCTAGTCACGTCAGAGCAGGGGCCAGACGCCCATGTCCCTTGACCTCTGGCCCACTGCCTATCCATATACCAATCTTACTCTTAGCTCTCTTCCATTTACATCCGGGGGCTCAAGGAATTTGTCTAGGGTTACCTCTACCACCATATCATTTATCTCCATTTTTTTCCCCTGCAGCAGGTGCTGTGATAAAACATGTATAAAACGAACAACAAGACGGTCTCCCTCGTGGTGGGCATCTTCTCTCTCCTTAACACCATCCAGTTCCTCATCTTTGAGTTGAACCACATTACGTACTTTGGCTACGAGGACAAAGTCAGTATCTACATGGACACAAACTCTGAGCTGGTGTCTTGGGTCATGATCCACAAGAGGGGCATCAACGTCATCTCATCCACCATCACCCTCGTGTTCAGCGTGTTGCTTCTCTATTGCATCCGCGTGAACAACTACGTGGGGCTGCTGTGCTATGCCCTGTGGATCATCACGTATGAGCTCATCAGTGTCTCCGTGACCGTGATCATCAACGGCATCATCAAAGATGAGTTCAAGGAGGTGACGTACCTCTACCTGATCTTCCAAATCTCCCGTATGCTTCTGCACTTCTTCTCTCTGCCTTTTGTCACCAAGTATACCTACGTCCTTTACAAGGACCCCAAAATTTCAGTTAAAATAGGCCGCCACAGGCACTCCTCCATCAGTACTGTCGATTCGTGGCAGCCTGTCGGGCTGAGAACCTTGTACCGCAAGTTAAACTGAACTGTGCCAGGAAGGAGAGAAATAAATAAACAGTGCTCCCCAGCGATAGCTCCCCTTTTCCCTGCTTGCCTTCTGTTGCTTCTGCTTACCTTTTCAGGGTCCTTGAGTTTTATGCACCTAAGAGTATTCTTGGGGGAGGGACGTTTGCATGGATCAATTATTGTGCATGTGTGTATTTGTGACTTGTTTTAGCCTTTAATTATATTCTGCCTTTGCTCTTACTTAGCCGTCTCAGTATATGCCATTACTTCTCATGGTCCCCTCCTCCCTGTGTGTCCCTAGTTTCTAATTTTTCTCTTGCAGATTGTCTCACCCATGCCTGGTTCTGCTGAGGTTTTTTTTGTTTTTTTGTTTTGTTTTGTTTTGAGTAGTGCTTATCCTGTAGAACTTTCTGTGCCGATGGAAATGTTCTATATCTGTGCTGTCCACTAGTCACAAAGTTACTAAACACTGGGAACGTGGCTATTTCAACCCAGGGATCAATTAAAATTTTTTTTCCCATTTTAAGTAATTTCAACTTCAATAGCCACACGTGGCTGGCGCCTGGCTACCATACTGGAGAGCACAATAATCTGGACCTTCATTTTGCTCCTGCATATAATCGTAGAAAGAATCCCTTTCCAGCTTCATGCATCACTCTGCTTTTCTCTTACTTTTCAGAAAGAAATTCCTCGTGTTGGGCCATACATGGCAAGAAGAATCCTCATTTTTAAAAGCTCCAGGATTTTTTCATTTTAAGCACTATTGACATTTTGGACAGGATAATTCTATCCTGTAGGGGCTGTTCTATGCATTGGTGGATGTTTAGCATCTGTGACCTCTACCCATTAGATGCCAGGAGCATCCCCCCTATCCTTGTGACAACCAAAAATATCTCTAGACATTGACAAATGTTCCCTGGGGAGCAAAATCGCCCCCCGTTGAGAACCACTATTTTATTTTATATTTTTTTCAAGTTTATCTTTTTTGGTAATCTCTACAGCTAACATGGGGCTTGAACCCGAAACCCCAAGATCAAGAGTCCCACACTCTTCTAACTGAGCCAGCCAGGTGTCCTGAGAACCACTGTTTTACCATACACCCCAGCGTTGAGAGCTGCTATGTCACTACTATTAACTCTCTTTTACTGAGAGCCCTTTACATTCACTGCCTGGTGTACCTTTAACGCTAACGCTCCCATTTTATGGTTTGATGAAACGGAGACTCAGGGTGCTTAAGGGATGTGATCAAGGTCACACAGTGGCTAAAGCCGGATTTGAATCTAGATCATCTGACCGTCTACACAATGTCCTACTTGGTTCCCTGAAACAGTCTTATCTTCACCAAGATAAAAAAGAGGGACCTCCTTTTAGAGCATTTGCTTTTCGCTCAAAAAAATGTTGGGGGTGAGGGGTACCTGGGTAGCTCAGTTGGTTAGGCGTCCAACTTTTGATTTCAGCTCAGGTCATGACTTCACAGTTCTGAGATCAAGCCCCAAGTAGGGCTCTGCACTGACGATGCTGAGCCTACTTGAGATTCTCTCTCTCCCCCTCTCAGCCCCTCTCTCACTTGCAATCTCTTTCTCTCAAAATAAATAAACATTAAGAAAAATGTTGTAAGTGAAATCAAGGGACACTTCTTTTTTTGAGAGACAATGAGAGGGCACAAGTGGGGGGTGGGGCAGAGAGAGAAAGAGAGCAAGGGACAGAGAGAGAGAGAGAGAGAGAGAGAGAGAGAAGGGGGCTGCCGGAGGAGGGGGTTCTTGTTTACCTGAAGTGGGACTCAAACTCACAAACTGTGAGATCATGACCTGAGCTGAAGTCAGATGCTGAACGACTGAGCCACCCAGCGCCCAAGGGACACATTTATTTTAACCACACTCCTCCAAACCAGGAGCATAACGACAGTAGCCCACTTTTACCAAACACTTAATAAATGCCTGGTGCTACTCGGAGAACTCATTAAATTCTTCCCACCACCCTACCCCGTCACAGACTTGGATCCAAACCAGTTCCCAAAATGTCCACCAGATGGCAGTCAGTCATAAGCTTTTGCTTCGCGCTGTTCGCCTTCCCAGCCAGTCCTCTAAGTGGGGATGATGAGGGATTTGGGGAGCCTCAACCTGATAACTGAGGACTAACAGTGTGCATCCCCGCCCTAGTCTCACAAAGCACGTCTTGACTGGTACCAGATAATAAAAAATAAAACATGGGCTGACAACAGGCTCTAATCCCCCCTTCCCAGCTGGGGTGGCGGTGGGGAGGTTGGGAGACCCGAGACCTCGGTGTGCAGAAGAGGTGGAGAGGGAAGCCAAGTTCCAAGAATCAGCTCAACTCAGAGTTACCTGGTGCAGGAAAGCTTAAGATGCTCAGATACAAGGCTGTGCGCCCCTCTACACCAGGACTCCTCGGAAGCGCCGTTCTGTCCGCCTCCCGCTTCCCCGGTCCCAGCTTCCCATTCTCTCTAGAACCCCCTCCACTCCACCGAGTCTGTTCCTGTTAAGGTGGTCTCCACACTGCCCAGTCCTGAGCTCAGCCTTCTCTTGCTAGACCTCTCCATGGCTTTTGACCAACTGATACCTCCCGGACCTGCAAACAGCTTTTTCTCACCAGGACCATCACTCTCCATTCACCACCTGCCTCACTGGCCTTCATCTCCCTGACCTTCAAACATTGGAAATGCTTCCTGTCATCCTTCTGATTTCCTTTCTCACCATCGTCCTCCCTCCCTCTGCTCCAGCCACACTGGCCTCCTTGCAGTTCCTCCTACACGCCCAGCACACTCTAGCCTCAGGGCCTTTGCACCCGTTGTTCCTTCAGTCTGGAATGTTCTCACTCCAGGTATCCAATAGCTTCCTCTCTTTCTTTCAGGTGTCTGCTCAAAAGTCATCAGAGACGCTTTCCCTACTGACCTAGGAACCCAGCCCCTCCCCACTCCCTCCCTCTGTAACCCACTTACCCTGGTTTATTTTTTCCATAACACATCGCCTGACTTACTATAGTTAACCTCCACTGCCCCCCAAAATATGAGGGCCATATTTTCCTCATCGCTGTTTTCCCAGCACCTAGAACGACACCTGGCGCATACATGTGCTCCACAAATATTTGTGAAACGGGGGCACCTGGGTGACTCCGTCGGTTAAGCATCCGACTCTTGATTTCAGCTCAGGTCATGATCTCACGGTCGTGGGATCGAACCCCACATCAGGCTCTGCACTAGGCATGGAGCCTGCTTAAGATTCTCCCTCTCTCTCCCTCTCTCCCTCCACACCCCGTCCCTTGTGCGCACACACACACTCTCTCTCACTCTAAAAAAGCATTGTGAATGAGTGGACAGACCCTCAGCAGCATAGAATGAGCCATTTTTGCCAGCTTCCCCCATGGTGGTTATAGCAGGCGGGCCAGTGAGGAGCAAATTCTTATGCCCTTCAGCCTGCTCTTCCTGCTCCTTTCTTCTCTCACTCCCTTCTGGAGTCTGCAGATAGTTGCAGGTGGGAAATACTCACAAGGGATATGATTTCAGCTTCCTTGTCCCTCTCCTTCTTCCCTCTTTTCCTTTGCACCAGCTGCTGATCCTAGAAACACCACCCCATCTTCCAGCTCACCTCACCAAGCCTACAACAAGCCTTTTGAACAGTGCAGGTGTCCCTGGGAAGGGTATATTCTGAGAGCTGTCACCATCACCTCCTTATCTCCCCTCGGCCCCCGCCCCCATGAAGATCTCTGGCCTTCCATCCCCCCCTGCTTTACGAGGTTTGCTGAGTGCCTACTGTTGTAGCAGGCCCTGAGCCAGGAACTGGGAAATACCCTAGAAAGTAAGATACAGCCCACATTTCAAGAGGCTGACAGCCTCGGGAGGGCTGAGTCACTCAGGGCCATTTGGATCCATAAGATGGGTGCTGAGGGAAGCACTGGGGGGACCGTCGGAGGAGGCCTAATTCTTGGAGACTGGAGAATCAGGGAAGTCTTCCTGGAGGAGGAGACATTTAAGCTGCAGCTGGAAGAGAGCCCTGAGAAGGGAGGGGAAGAAAAGGAAAGGTGGCAGCCTGAGAAGGTGCAGACACCCCGGGATAGTAGAGCTACCCCAGGGTGAAGGAAGCTACTCTGTGTGGGAGATGATGGTGTCAGGAGGAAGCAAGCAGACATGAACTTCCCCAGAGAGAAGAGGGTCTCCCCTTTTCCCACGGCCTCTGCTGGCTGCTCCCAGAAGGCGTTCGCTCTTAAGTACACAACCACTGAATATTTCTGAGCACCGTTCCCACCTCATTGCTGTCACCTATAACTCCAAGTTTCCCCTAGCAGCCATGTCCTACAGACTTCATTCTGCGTCCACTTCTCCCCATCTGTTTCGAGATGTGTCAATGTTTCCATCTGTTTGACTTCTTTTTTCCCCAGGATCTAGGTTTCCATTTCGTTTGCCTCCTTTCCCCTAGAACTGCCCACATTGATTGCTACTGTCCTCAGCCTTCAAAGCTCTTTTTTCCCTTTCTTTGGTCTCTCCTGACAGCCAGTCTCTACGTATCGTCTGATGCTTTGCTGTTTTTTCCAATTCATTTGGCCACCGGACAAGAGGTTAATGAAGGCCTCTGAGAGCCAGGCCCTGACTCTCAAGACAGCCTTTCCCGTGGGTGAGCGGCTCAGCGAAACTCTCCTCAGCTTCCTTTCTCTTCTCTTCCATCCCCTCACCAGTTGTTAGTAAAATAACTTGTTTAAATCCTTAAATTGGGGCACCTGGGGGCGCCTGGGTGGCTCAGTATTTGAGAGTCCGACTTCGGCTCAGGTCATGATCTCACGGTTCGTGAGTTCGAGCCCTGCATCAGGCTCTGTGCTGACAGCTCGGAGCGTGTAGCCTGCTTCAGATTCTGTGTCTCCCTTTCTCTGCTCCTCCCCCACCCATGCTCTATCTCTCTCTGTCTCTCAAAAATAAATAAACATTAAAAAATAATAATAAATAATAATAAAAAAATAACTTACATGTTAAAGACATAAAAAGGTCAAAGAAATGCCCAGGCTTTATGCTCTTCTAAAATTTGCTTCTGACTCCTACCAACACTGCCTTTCCTCTTCAGAAATACATCCCAAAAGGGGCAACACTAGAGGGCATCTTATTTAAAAGATGTTTGGGGGGGCGCCTGGGTGGCTCAGTCGGTTGGGCGTCCGACTTCGGCTCAGGTCATGATCTCACGGTCCGTGAGTTCGAGCCTCGCGTCGGGCTCTGGGCTGATGGCTCAGAGCCTGGAGCCTGCTTCAGATTCTGTGTCTCCCTCTCTCTCTGCCCCTCCCCCGTTCATGCTCTGTCTCTCTCTGTCCCAAAAATAAATAAACGTTAAAAAAAAATTTTTTTTAAAAGATTAAAAAATAATAATAATAAAATTAAAAAAAAAATAAAAGATGTTTGGGGGCACCTAGTTGGCTCAGTCAGTGGAGCATGAGACTCTTGACCTTAGGTTTGTGAGTTCGAGCCCCACATTGGGTGTAGGGATTACTTCATAATAAAATCTTTAGGGATGCCTTGGTGGCTCAGTTGGTTGAGCATCTGACTCTTGATTTTGGCTCAGGTCATGATCCCAGGGTCCTGGGATCGAGCCCCTTGTCGGGTTCCATGTTGAGCATGGAACCTGCTTAAGATTCTCTCTCTTTCTCTGCCCCTCTGCCTCTCTCTCTCTCTCTCTCTCTCTCTCTCAAATAAAAGAATAAATAAAATCTTTTTTTTCTTTTTACATTTTTTTTTTTAATGTTTATTTATTTTTGAGACAGAGAGAGACAGAGCATGAACAGGGGAGGGGCAGAGAGAGAGGGAGACACAGAATCTGAAACAGGCTCCAGGCTCTGAGCTGTCAGCACAGAGCCCGATGCGGGGCTTGAACTCACGGACCGCGAGATCGTGACCTGAGCCGAAGTCGGCCACTTAACCGACTGAGCCACCCAGGCGCCCCAATAAAACAAAATCTTTAAACAAATAAACACAACCTTAAAATAAAATAAAAATAGGATACTTGGTTTTTCTCTTGCCCCAACAGCGTGACACTGACAAGACATAGTCTATGAATGATGCAGAGAATGAAACTTGAGCAGTCCTGCTTCTCAGAGTTTTAGGGGAACAGATGATCCTTTTCAGAGGGATTGGGAGAAAGCAATTATAAAAAGTGCCCAAGCAACTAGAAAGCCTCTCAATTCTGAAAGTGACCTTTGCAGCTCCAAAGCTTCCCTAGCTCTTTGCCTCTTCCTCTGCCCAGGCTGAGCTCCCGCCAGCCACCCTGAACTCAGCCCAACCCCACCTGCTCTACCCTCTGACCCAGGGATAGCTTGCGTTTTCTGGACGAACTGAGGCGATTTTATCTAGCATTGTGTCACCCTTGTACAGTCACCACCCTCTTGGGGCGCCTGGCTGGCTCAGTCGGTAGACCATGCAACTCTTCTTTTCTTTTTAATGTTTCTTTATTTTTGAGAGAGAGCGCATGAGCAGGGGAGGGGCAGACAGAGAGGGGGACAGAGGAGCCGAAGCAGGCTCTGTGCTGAGAGTAGAAAACCCGATGCGGGGCTCAAACTCACGAATTGTGAGATCATTACCTGAGCCGAAGTTGGACGCTTGCCCAAGGCTCCCAGGTGCCCCAGAGCATGCAACTCTTAATCTCAGGTTCCTGTGCTCAAGCCACATATTGGGTATGGGGCCTACCATAAAAAATAAATAACTAACCACCCTCCTTCCCTACCTTTGGCCATCCTGGAACACACCTATGCTTCCTAAACACTCTCTTTCTTTTCTTTCTTTTTTCTTTCTTTCTTTCTTTCTTTCTTTCTTCCTTCCTTATTTTTTTACTTTTTAAAATTTACATCCAAATTAGTTAACATCTAGTGCAACGATTTCAGTAGATTCCTTAATGCCTCTTATCCATTTAGCCCATTCCCCTCCCACCACCCCTCCAGCAACCCTCAGTTTGTTCTCCGTATTTATGAGTCTCTTATGCTTTGTCCCCCTCCCTGTTTTAATATTATTTTTGTTTCCTTTCCCTTATGTTCATCTGTTTTGTCTCTTAAAGTCCTCATATGAGTGAAATCATATGATTTTTGTCTTTCTCTGACTAATTTCACTTAGCATAATACCCTCCAGTTCCATCCACGTAGTTGCGAATGGCAAGATTTCATTCTTTTTGATCGCCGAGTAATACTCCATTGTATGTATATACCACATTTTCTTTATCCATTCATCCATCGATGGACATTTGGGCCCTCTCCATACTTTGGCTACTGTTGATAGTGCTGCTATAAACATGGGGGTGCATGTGTCCCTTCAAAACAGCACACCCGTATCCCTTGGATAAATGCCTAGTAGTGCAATTGCTGGGTTCTTTCTTTCTTTCTTTCTTTCTTTCATTTCATTTATTCAGTCACCAAAATGCATGGTTTGCCAACTATATGCTGGGGCATTGTGTGAGAAGTGAGGCAAAAACGAAAAATGAGACGCAGTCCTGGCTGTGAATCAAGGAGAGACATGTTGGGGCACCTGGGTGACTCAGTCAGTTAAGTGTCCGACTTGGACCCACGTCGTGATCTCACAGTCCATGATTCTGAGCCCCACGTTGGGCTCTGTGCTGACAGCTCGGAGCCTGGAGCCTGCTTCGGACTCTGTGTCTCTGTCTCTCTCTCTCTTTCTCTGCCCCTCCCCTGCTCACACTCTGTCTCTCTCTCTTAAAAATAAATAAACATTAACAACTACAACAAAAAAGATGGGGCGCCTGGGTGGCTCAGTTGGTTGAGCGTCCGACTTCAGCTCAGGTCATGATCTCGAGGTCTGTGAGTTTGAGCCCCGTGTCGGGCTCTGTGCCGACAGCTAGGAGCCTGGAACCTGCTTCGGATTCTGTGTCTCCCTCTCTCTCTGCCCTTCCCCTGCTCACGCTCTCTCTCTCTCTCTCTCTCAAAAATAAATAAACATTAAAAAATTAAAAACAGGGGCGCCTGGGTGGCTCGGTCGGTTGAGCGTCCGACTTCGGCTCAGGTCATGATCTCATGGTCCGTGAGTTCGAGCCCTGCATCGGGCTCTGTGCTGACAGTTCAGAGCCTGGAGCCTGTTTCCGATTCTGTGTCTCCCTCTCTCTCTGCCCCTCCCCTGTTCATGCTCTGTCTCTCTCTGTCTCAAAAATAAATAAACATTAAAAAAAATTAAAAACAAAAAGAAGAGGGACATGTGAGGAAGTTATTACAACATTATATGATAAATCGGGTAATGGAGGTAAGTGCAAAGTGCTATGTTATCTCTGTTTCTCAGTGGTTCGTTCAACAAATGTTTGTTAAGCACATGCTATGCTACACATCAGGCTCTGTTCGAGATGTTGGAGCTTCGGGGAGAAGAAAACAGATAAAGTTCCTCTCCTCATGAAACTTATATTCTAAGGAGGGAAGACAAGGGATAAGCAAGTGAACATGCAAGTACCTACAATAATTTCAGGGGCACCCGGCCAGCTCAGTCAGAAGAACATGCGATTCTTGATCTCAGGGTTCTGAGTTCAAGCCCTACGTTGTGTGTAGAGATTATTTACAAATAAAATCTTTAAAAATAAAAAAATAACGATAACGATTTCAGCCAGTGATGGGTGCTAAGAAAATGAAATGAGGTGACATGATAGAGCTTCATCCCAGATAGTGAGACTTAGCCAGTCCTAGCATTGCAGCCTCTTATGATTGAATGTTTCAGGAACAGGTCCAAGACCCAGTGGAGGGGGGCATCTAGGGGGCCTCCGAGTAAGGAATGTCTCTATGGAGAAGTGATGCTTAACAGGACTTGGACAATCAGTGGGAAGGGCGTTCCAAGCAGAGGGAACAGCAAATGCAAAGTTCTAAGCAGGGGGAGCAAATTTAGTGTGTGCAAAGACCAGTCAAAAAGCCAGTGACTAGAGCACAGCGGGTGACAGCCTGGAGGATATGGTGGCTCAACTGGTCCTGTGTTCCTTTCAACTGCTCTGGCGTGCCTCCCTGTGTCTCAGAGTGGAAACCTAACACCCAACGTTCCAGACTCCCTTGCAGCTACAGTCCTGGAGACTGGCCACGGAGTGTGAACTTGAGAAGGTAGGAGTGTGACAGAGGGTGTGGGGGTCAGGCAAAATGGGTGAAGGCGAGTGGGAGATACAGGCTTCCAGTTATGGAATGGATAAGTCACGTGAACAAAAAGCCCATGGACTAGAACCAACGATATTGTAATAGCGATCTATGATGGCAGACGGCAGCTATGTTGTGATGAGCGCAGCATAATGTATCAACTTGTCGAATCACTATGTTGTACACTTGAAACTAAATGTGCCGTGTCAACTGTACTCAAATATACCAGAAGTGAGGCAGAGGCCATGCTCCTGCCGCCATTAATTTGCCACTGGCAATGGGGTAATGTGTGGAAACCCTCTCTCTCTGCAGCCACCTTCCAGGGTTTGGTCAGTAGCCTTGGTATCTGCTGTAACTTCCTGATCCCTGGGTTACAGCTGTGGTGTTTCCTGAAAATCAACAGTGCCAAGGGTGGCCCTGTTTCCCACTTTAACGAGGGGGCAACGGCAACCGCTCTCCCAGGGGGGCGGTTCGGCACTGTTATTCCAGGAGTCATCCCAGAGGCCCAGCCCGAAACCTCTTGCACCCTTCCAAAGATTGTGAAGGAACCGATTCCTTATATTCAATCCCTTCCTGCCTCAAATACCCGTGGGGGTCTCCAGTTTCCTGCAGCTGATCCTGATCCTTGGGAGGCCCAGCTCTGCCCCTCGGGAGACCCCTCTGTTACACAGACAAGCACCTGTCTACCTCTGCCCACTGTTTCCCAGCCAACTCCACGCTTGTAACAAAACATTTCCCCTCACTCCCTCAGGGTAGTTCAGACTTGGTCAAAGAATTGTTGCAGTCTAGGGGCGTCTGGGTGGCTCAGTTGGTTAAGCATCCGACTTGGGCTCAGATCATGATTTCACGGTTCGTGGGTTCGAGCCCCACGTCGGGCTCTGTGCTGACGGCTCAGAGCCTGGAGCCTGCTTTGGATTCTGTGTCTCCCTCTGTCTCTGTCCCTTTCCTGCTCACACTCTGTCTCTCAAAAATAAGTAAACATTAAAAAATTGTTGGCAATCTTAATAAACAAGTCCACAAGTTTTCCTTTGTCTGCCACGCTTGTTGAATGGCTAAAAAAAAATGTGAGTAGATGTTGCAGGCTTGGTTTCCTCTGGCCACCTTTCCCTGAGTAGGTCATACTTGGCAAGATATTCATTAACCTGCCCTTTATCACAATTCCCACAGGCTAACCAGACCTGGAAACGACACTGGTCTGAACTTCCAGGTGATTTGCCAATTAAAGTCCGCATTTAAGGAGTGCGACTCTAAGCAAGCCTGTACAGAAAGCACCAAGGGAGATAGAGGGCTTCCCTCCAGGTGCCGAACGTCCAGCGGAGAGAAATGCACGGATAGACCACATAACTAAGGCTAGGTGAGTGTCTCCTAGGCAGTGCTCCAAATGAACGAACCCGTTTGATTCTCACAGCAATGCTATGAAATAAATCACGTTGTCCTCCCCATCTCACAGATGAGAAAACCAAGGCCCGGGAAGGTTAAGTCTGTCTTCTGGATTAACGCATAGAGTACACTTCTGGGATTTGAGCCCAGGCAACCTGGCTCCAGAGTGTCTGCAACTGATCAGATCCAGGCAGCATGTGAGGCTCCATGAAGGCGTTCCGAGCGCAAAGCAAAGACACAAGTAACTCAGCCTAAGGGGATCAGGTCAGGCTTCCCTTCCTCCAAAAGAGATCGGAAGATCTTCTGGTCAGTTTGGCAAATGTGCATTGGACCTGGACTTTGTGCTGGTCCTTGAGAAGGGTACTGGTTGTAGAAGAATGAATGAGACCTGCCCTCCTGCCCTTGAGGGGCTCACAGGCAGGAGGGGAAGCTGACAGCTGACATTCACAACATTAATTGTGAAGCTGGGCAAGAAGTGGCTTCTATGCAGGGGGGAAGCAGAGATACCACCAAAGGAGGTACCAGCCCTGCAGGGGACTTACAGGTAAGAAAAGGCTTCTTAGAAGAGGAGACATACGAGTTGGGCTTTTAACAATGAAGACGGTTTGCCAGGCTGATAGTCTGGGGGGGGGGGGGGGGTTGGCGTAGGCGAAGATTGAGGGAAGGGCAGAAGGCATCCCAGATGGAGGGAACAGCCAAGTGCAAAGACAAGGAGGTGGGGAACATGATGATGTGTCTGAGGGTGTGGGAGCTCCGCGGGGCTGCCACAGTGCTCGTGGCAACAGCCAGAAGGGAGGTGGCAGAGCGAGCGGCAGCCGTGTCTTGAAGAGACCACCGCACTGTGCCAAGGCATTTGCACTGTGCTCTGGGAAAGTGTTGCTCACGCTGAGGGTTGTAACCCATCTGAGTATGTGAAATCAGGTAGGTAGGTCAAGACCAGTACTTTTAAAAATGAAAAGAAAATTGAGTGGAATAGACGAGAATAAACAGACACAATACTCTTTGCGTGAAGAGTAAGCAGCCTTTTAGGGGTGCCTGGCTGACTCAGTCAGTAGAGCACGCAACTCTTGGTCTTGGGGGTCGTGAGTTCGAGCCGCACGTTGGGGGTGGAGATTACTTAGAAAAATAAATAAAGGGGACATCTAAAAAAATTGTTTAAAAAGAGTAAGTACCGTTTTGTGAAACTGTTATCTCATTTATATACATTGACCCAGATGCCACAAGTTTTCCATCAACCCATTCTCGTCTTTGTTTTCATATCGGATCCCCAAGTGCTGGCACATGGCTGCCGAGCTAAAAGCCACGTTTTCCAGCCTTGGGGCACCTGGTTGAGCGTCCAACTTTGGCTCGGGTCACGATCTCGCGGTTTGTGAGTTCGAGCCCCACGTGGGGCTCTGCTGTCAGCGCAGAGCCTACTTTGGATCCTCTGTCTCCCTCTGTGTCTGCACCTCCTCCGCTCTTGCTCTCTCTCTCTCTCTCTCTCTCAAAATTAAATAACCATTTTGAAAAATTTACATTTTTCAGCCTCTTTTGCAGTCGGGTGGGTCCATATTAGTAAGTTCTGGCCAGTGCAGTGTGAGCATGGTAGGGAGTGCCACCTCTGAGTCATGCTCCTAAGAAAGAATGGACTTCTTTGCCTTTCCCTTTTCCTGCTGGCTGGGATACAGACATGATGGCAGGAACTGGAGCAGTCACTTTAGGCCCAGAATTAGAAGCTATGTATGTGTTCAGTGTGTCAGTGCCCTGAAAAGCATACCCCCGGATTATGAAAGAGAAGTCAAGTTATGTGAAAGAGAAGTTAACATCTATCTTATTGAAGGCACGCTAACATTTCTAGTACGTTATCTCAGACCAATCTCTAATACACATACGTGTGTGTATGTCTATATGCATGGGTATGTGTTCATATGTGTACATGTGCTTATACACACACCCCAGGCCATATTGTAAATGACACTCATTATGAAGGATTGTATTAAAAAGAGGGAGCGAGAAAGAGAGAAACTTCCTGTCCTTACGAGAGGTTTTAAGCAAATGAGCAATGTGATGTTTTGTGTTCCCAAGCTGAAAAAAAATCTTAAAGATCATTTAGCCCACTTGCTGCCCCTTCTAATTGATGGGGAAACTTAGACTCATAGAGGTTAGGTAACTGACTCAAGGTCCTGGGGCTATACATGGCAAGCGCTGGTCCTAGAACTCAGATCTCTGAATCCAAGACTGGGCCCCTTCAGACTTTTTTTAAAGTGAGCTCGACACCCAATGTGGGGCTTGAACTCATGACCCTGACAGAGTCACATGCTCTATAGACTGAGCCAGCCAGGCACCCTCAAGCCGGGGCCCCCTCAATGTCACCGTCGACAAAAATTCCTTTGTCTTGCTTTCTTTCAATCTTCAAACACTTTTCTGCATCACATTGTTCTCTAATTATCTAATTAATGCAATTCAAATCAGAAAATATTTATTGTAAACCTACTATATACTACACTGTAAAGACAGGAACGACCTTCATGAAAATCTCCTTAAGTGGCACCTGCATGACTCAGTCGGTTAAGCGTCCGACTTCGCTCAGGTCATGATCTTGCGGTTCTTAAGTTCGAGCCCCGCCTTGGGCTCCGTGCTGACAGCTCAGAGCCTGGAGCCTGCTTCGGATTCTGTGTCTCCCTCTCTCTCTGCCCCTCTCCTGCTTGTACTCTGTCTCACTCTCTCTCAAAAATAAATAAGCATTGGGGCGCCTGGGTGGCTCAGTCGGTTAAGCGGCCGACTTCGGCTCAGATCATGATCTCGCAGTCCGTGAGTTCAAGCCCCGCGTCGCGCTCTGTGCTGACAGCCCAGAGCCTGGAGCCTGTTTCAGATTCTGTGTCTCCCTCTCTCTGACCCTCCCCCATTCATGCTCTGTCTCTCTCTGTCTCAAAAATAAAATAAATGTTAAAAAAAATTTTTTTTTAAATAAATAAATAAGCATTAAAAAAAAAAAAGTGCTCCTTAATCGGTATCACGGATAGATACAGAAGTAAACACAGATCTGTGCTCATGCATGGATGAGTATGTATGCATGTATTTCCTAGCTCTGACCCCTGAGAAGGTGTAGAAGCAGTAACAGCCCAGTAGCAATTGAGCACATCTAGGGCCCAGATTTTGCTTTTAAAGATTTTTTTAAGTTTACTTATTTATTTTGAGGGAGAGAGAGAGAAAGTAAGGGAGAGGCAGAGAGAGAGGGAGAGAGAGAATCCCAAGTAGGCTCCACACTGTCAGTAGAAGAACAAGATGCAGGGCTCGATCTCACAAACCTTGAGATCATGACCTGAGACAAAATCAGGAGTCGGACACTTAACCAACAGCACCACCCGGATACCCCATAAAGATTTTGTTTTTTATTTGAGAGAGCGAGAGCATGAGCAGGGGAAACGAGTGGAGGAGAGAGAGAAAGAGAGAGAGAGAGAGAGAGAGAGAATATCTATCAGGCTTCATGCTGAATATGGAACTCCACTCAGGGCTCAATCCCACGACCCTAGGGGTCATGACCCGAGCCAAAATCGAAAGCTGGGCACTCAACCGCCTGAGCCAGCCAGGCGCCCAGATTTATTTTTTCAAGGCCTTTCTTCAGGGAAAGAAACCAAGGTTCCTTGGAGAAGTGGTTGATTCCAGGGCTGGGAAGGGAAAGCACCAGATGAGCCTAGAGCACCTGAGTTCCTGGAAAGGACACGAGAACCAACCTGAAAGCACTCTCAATGGCCAAGGCGGGGTCAAGGCTTGAGCCACAAAATAAGTAACAATCGTATTGGATTTTGTAACCCACAAAATAAATACCCGTGAGTCCATGCTGCTATAAATAAATCATTGCAGAAACAAACGACTTCCTTCACTGAGTCTCTAGATGACTGGAAATATAAAGATTTCAAAATTCAGTTGAGTAGGCTTGAATAATGACACTTTGTGGTAACCGAAACCAAAATACACTTGTGGTGGACAAGTCCTGGGATAGAAGGGTAAAATCCTGGCACTAGTCTTATCTCTGACACTCGAGCCTTGTCACTCTAAACATTTATAAAGTGCGGAGACGACCATTGTCCTTGGGGCGCCAGGCTGGCTCAATCAGGGGAGCATGTGACTCTTGATCTCAGGATCGAGTTCGAGCCCCAGGTTGGGTGTAGAAATTACTTAAAAAGAAAAAGAAGGGGCGCCTGGGTGGCTCCGTCGGTTAGGCATCCGACTTCGGCACAGGTCACGCTCTCGCGGTCCGTGAGTTCGAGCCCCGCGTCGGGCTCTGTGCTGACAGCTCAGAGCCTAGAGCCTGTTTCAGATTCTGTGTCTCCCTCTCTCTGACCCTCCCCCGTTCATGCTCTGTCTCTCTCTGTCTCAAAAATAAATAAACGTTTAAAAAATTTTTTAAAAAAGAAAGAAAAAGAAAAAGAAAAGAAACAAAACAAAAAGGGGGGGGATATCATTTCCCTGGCCTACCTCATGTTTCTCCAAAGAAACAAAATATATGAAAGAAAGTTCAAATGCAAAACAAAACAAAATGAATCAGTATTTGTGATATATTTACTGCTGTGTTTTTCACATTTTTGTGCTTTTCAAAAAAAATATTTATTTATTTTTGATTGAGAGAACATGAGCAGAGGAGAGGCAGAGAGAGAGGGACAGAGGATCTGAAGCAGGCTCTGCACAAATAGCACAGAGCCTGATGTGGGACTCGAACTCACAAACCATGGGACCATGACCTGAGCCGAAGTCGATGATCAACCAACCAAGCCGCTTAGGTGTTGCCATTTTTGTGCTTTTTGTTGGTGACATTGTTGTTTAAAACTGCCCCAAATGTGGTGATGAGGTGCTGTCTAGTGTCCCTAAGTGACCATGCCTCATGGAGAAAACACATGTGTTGGATAAGCTTCCCTCAGGTGTGAGTTACAGGACTATTGGCCATGAGCTCAATGTGAATGAGTTAATATATACATTAAATAAGATGTCTTGGGGGGCGTCTGGGTGGCTCAGTCAGTTAAACGTCCGACTTCGGCTCAGGTCATGATCTCGTGGTCCGTAAGTTCGAGCCCCACGTCGGGCTCTGTGCTGACAGCTCAGAGCCTGGAGCCTGTTTCAGATTCTGTGTCTCCCTCTCTCTGACCCTCCCCCATTCATGCTCTGTCTCTCTGTCTCAAAAATAAATAAACATTTAAAAAAATTTAAAAAAATAAATAAGATGTCTTGGGGGGTGGGGGAGGAGATGTCTTGGGGCACCTGGGTGGCTCAGTCCGTTAAGCATCTGACTCCTGGTTTCAGCTCAGGTCATGACCTTACAGTTTGTGGGATCAAGCCCTGCATGGAACTCCATGCTGAGCAAGGAGAGTGCTTGGGATTCTCTCTCTGTCCCTCCCCTGCTCTCTCTCTCTCTCTCTCTCTCTCAAAATTAATATATAAACATTAAAAAAAATAGATGTCTTTAAGCAGGAAAACACATGGAATGTTTGTAATCAGAGGCTTGTAGGAACCCGTATTCCCCTAGAAGCAAGGTGGTCCAGGGTTCACAGCCACTTTCTAGAACACAGCTACCATGAATAATGAGAATTGATGGTATTCAGTAACACCTTCTGTACGTCTGGCCCAGCCTGTGCTTTCTTTGACATGGTCTCAAATACTCCTTACAACAACCTAGAGAAAGGGTTTATGTCTTAGGCTCCTACCAGTCATGTAAGTGTTGCAGTTGGCTGGCTCTTCTCTCACGCTCTTGCCCCTGATAAATGTCTGACGAGCTGGGTACGTCGTGGTCACGTTTTTGTCAAGAAGGCCAATAATTTTTCCCAATGACTATATTCTGTCCTTGCCAATTTCACAGAGAAAATACTTACTCACTTGAAATTTTTCCCAAAATCTCCTACAACTTTTTGTTATGAAAAACGTCAAACACACAGGAAAGGTGAAAAAATAGAAAAATGAACATTCATAAACTCTTTGAAGACTGGTCACATGAGAAAGCGATCGGGTTCGTATGGAGTCTAAGAATGGAGCTAGGACCAAAGAGGGGAAGGTAGCAGAAGACAAACTTCAGCTTGAAACCAGGAAGAATTTTCTATCTAGCAAGAGGGATGGGACCCGGTTAATGCAGAATGCGTGTGGACAGGGACGCGGTGGAGCAGATCCCCATACCGTGTAGGACGGAGGTCTAGACGACAGCTTAAGTTGTCTACGAGTCCACAAGCCACTGTTTTGTCTGAGTTCTAGAATTGCCCCTGCACTGTTTTCATAGCGGTTGTATAGTATTTCAGCCACCTCGTGTGTTAACTCAGCATTTGAGGGAGGATCTGAGTGCCCAACATCCATTTGTAATGCGGTTTCTCTGGGAAGATGTGTTGAATCCCAAACAAAGGATATACAAACAAACTTCTGAAACATGACCCTGTAGAAGCTGGAGAATTGTCTCTTCTTTTCACTTGTCCTTAAACTCCTTGAAGTGTCCCGGCTGCCCTCCTCCTGCCACTGTTCTGGGGTTTGGGGACTAGGTCTGTGTTTGCCTTATTAAATTATGATTCCAACATGGGTTTGACCAGACAGGAAGGAAGAAGACCTGAGATCCACCCCTGCCCCCGCCCACACGAGTCAGATTTTCCCAGCTCGGCTTCGTGATTTTGTCCAAAGTAAATGTCGAGGGTGATAGATGGATAACCTCACTAAGAACCTGCCCTGACAGTTTAGCCAACCCTCTCTTCTTAGACCTCCAGCAGCTGTTTGTATCTGTACAATCAGACAACATATTTGTGGCGCTTGGTTACAATGCATTTTAACATTTGATTACTGTAGCCTCTTGTCTGTTCTCCAGGTGTTCCATGTGCCTTACTCTTGCTTCTTCATGATTGTAAATATTTTTTTTAATTTTCTTTAATGTTTATTTATTTATTTATTTATTTTTAACATTTATTTATTCTTGAGACAGAGAGAGAGAGCGCGCATGAACAGGGGAGAGTCAGAGAAAGAGGGAGGCACAGAATCTGAAACAGCCTCCAGGTTCTGAGCTGTCAGCACGGAGCCTGACGCGGGGCTCGAACCCACAGACCGCGAGATCATGACCTGAGCCTAAGTCAGACACTTAACCGACTGAGCCACCCAGGCGCCCCTAATGTTTATTTATTTTTGAGTGAGAGAGAGAGAGAGAGACAGAGACAGAGTGTGAGCAGCGGAGGGGCAGAGAGAGAAGAGACATAGAATCCAAAGCAGGCTCCAGAGCAGAGCCCCATGTGGGGCTTGAACCCACAAACCGTGAGACCATGACCTGAGCGAAAGTCGGATGCTTAACCGACTGAGTCACCCAGGTGCCCCTGTAAATTTTTTTTTTAATGTTTATTTATTTTGAAAGAGAGGGAGAGAGAGAGAGAGAGTGTGTGTGTGTGTGTGTGTGTGTGTGCTCGCGTGTACAAGAGCGGGGGAGGGGCAGAGAAAGAGGGGGAGGGAGGATCTGAAGGCGGCTCTGTGCTGACAGCACAGAGTGGGCCTGATTCAGGGTTTGAACTCACGAACTGTGAGATCATGACCTGAGCAGAAGTCAGACACTTAAACCAACTGAGCCACTCAGGCGCGCCCCGCTTTTTCGTGACTGTAAACTTTGACTTTCCATTTGCCCCTAACATATTAATCTTTTAAGACGTTTGCAAAACCAACGACAGTGGCGGTGTGGTGTATAAGGAAAGGCCCTAAACTTGCAGACAGAGAAACTTAACCAGAATTCTACTCTCTGCCATTTACTAGCCCTGTGACCTTGGTAAATTTTATTTCGTTCCTGAGCTTGGTTTTCTCACTTCTGAAAGAGAAATGATTATACATTTGTAAAGTGTCTGTCGCCCAATAAATGGTCATCCTCACAAATGAGCCCATGCTGTTTGACACCATTTAAATGCAATTCTAGAACAGGCAAGACTAATCTATAGTGATGGAAAGTGGATCAGTGGTTGCCTGGGGCTGGTGGGGGTGGGATGGACAGATTGACTGCAAAGGACCAGGCAAACCTTTAGGGGTAGTGGAAGTGTTCTATACCTTGATTGAGATAGTGGTTACATGGGGTGTGCATGTTTGTGAAAATACATCCAATCATGCACTTAAAATGGGTACTACTTAGTGTATGTAAACGATCCTTCAATAAAGTTGGTTTAAAAAAAAAAAGAGGGGCACCTCCTGGGTGGCTCAGTCGGTGGGGCATGCAACTCTCAATCTTAGGGTGATGAGTTCAAGCCCCATGTTGGGCATAGAGCTTACTTAAAATAATAATAATAATAAATTTTTAATTAAAATTAAAGATAGATCTATATTAAGGAAGGTCATGTGACAAGCTAAAAATCAGGGGTTCTGTTACCAAGAAAGAAAGAATAATGGATCGTGGCCTAGGCAACCATTAATCTCTGCCCAAAGCCTTATCCGGTAACAATATTTCATATATAATGGTAGAAAATTGGAAATTACACAAATTAATAATGTATATCCATATTATGGCTATATCAAAATGATTATATTTATCTATAGGTTTTTTTTTAATTTTTTTTAATGTTTATTTATTTTTGAGGGAGAGAGACAGAGTGTGAGTGGGAGAGGGGAGAGAGAGAGGGAGACACAGCGTCCAAAGCAGGCTCCAGGCTCTCAGCTGTCAGCTCAGAGCCAGATGTGGGCCTTGAACCCACAAACTGTGAGATCGTGACCTGAGCCAAAGTCGGATGCTTAACCGACTGAGCCACTCAGGTGTCCCTCTATAGTTTTTTTTTTTTTTAATTTTTTTTTTTAACATTTATTTATTTTTGAGACAGAGAGAGACAGAGCATGAATGGGGGAGGGTCAGAGAGAGGGAGACACAGAATCTGAAACAGGCCCCGGGCCCTGAGCTGTCAGCACAGGGGCCCGATGCGGGGCTCGAACTCACGGACCGCGAGATCGTGACCTGAGCCGAAGTTGGTGCTCAACCGACTGAGCCACCCAGGCGCCCCTAGTTTTTTTTAAACATTTATTCATTTTTGAGAGCCAGAGACAGAGTATGAGTGGGGGAGGGGCAGAGAGAGGACAAGACCAAGATCTGAACCAAGCTCCAGGCTCTGAGCCTGTATAAGCTGTCAGCACAGAGCCCAATGCAGGGCTTGAACTCACAGAATGTGAGATCATGACCTGAGCTGAAGTTGGACACCCAAACAACTAAGCCACCCAGGTGCCCCTATAGTTCCTTTTTTTTTTTTTTTTAAGTTTACTTACTTTGAGCAAGAGAGAGAGAGCGCAGGAGGGGTAGAGGGAGAGGGAGAGAGAGAGAGAGAGAGAGAGAGAGAATCCCAAGTAGGCTCCTCACTGTCAGTGCAGAGCCTGATGCGGGACTTGAACCCAGGAACTGTGAGATCGTGACCTAAGCCAAAACTAAGAGTTGGATGTTTAACCTACTGAGCCACCCAGGAGCTCTGGAAACTTTTCATTAGTATGTTGTTAAGGGGGGGTGGGCGGAACAAGTTACAAAAAATTAACCTCTGTTCCGTAAAAGCATATATAGTAATACATGTGTATGTATAAAAATATTATACATATATGTATGGATGGATATATATGTATGATGTCTGGATGTGCTAAAAAGATTTCATCACATAGCTTTTAATCCCCTTTATACCATTATTTTTACTAAAAAGCATGTGTCATTTTTATAAGCGGAAAAAAAAAAACTATTTTTTACCTGGGAAATATGTGGGCATCTGTGTCTCTTGGAAACTTCGTGAGTGGATCTGGGAGGAGAGCTATGGCCGGGTGGGATTCAGAGGCTGGAAAGGTCACAGTCATTTTCCTGCGGTCACACGAGTGATATTCAGCTCCTGGGCTCCTGGGAGATCCTGGGAGTATATCTGGAAGGCTATGGATCCCCTGGCCTGGAGCTCAGAGCGCAGTCTGTACTGGCTTCATGGGCATCATCACGGAGAAGATGGTCAGTGAAGCTAGGGGACAAGGCACGGTCCTGCCATGACGGTGCGGGCGCCTTCCTCTGCCTCCCCAGCGCCACTCCCCAAGATTCTCCATCTTGCTCTGCGCCCCCACACGCTGATCCTCGAGGACTGCATCACTTCAGACTCCCTGCCTTCTGGCTCCGCATTGGGTTCAGCCAAGGGGTTCAGATCCGAGGGTGGAAAAGAGAGAGCTTCCAGGGCACTTAGTCCTCTGGCTCCCTCCGCGTGGGGTGATCACAGGCCAGATTGCTTTTCTCCCATGAAGGTCACAGCTCCTGTCAGGCAGGCTTCTCCACACTGATCCGGTTCCAGTCCCTGCCCCCTTCTCTATTCCTCAGGCCCGAGCCAGGTAATTCTCCCACTGTTGCTAGCCCCAGGGTATAGCACTGCACCTCAGGGTTTCCCAACACCTGCCCCACACACCTTTGTAAATCGCTCTTTTTCACACTCTCCTCACATGACCCAATCTGCCCACGGCACGCCATCTGTTTCCTGCAGGGGTTCTACCCACACAGGGCACTTGGGGGTGAGGAAGGGAAAGAACACCCCAATTTATTTATTTTCTTTCTTTTTTTTATATCTTTATTTTAATTTTTTTTTGAAATGTTTAAAAATGTTTATTATCTTTGAGAGAGAGAGACAGAGACGGAGAGAGCACGAGGAGGGGAGAGGCAGACACACACACACACACACACACACACACAGAATCCGAACCAGGTTCCAGGCTCTGAGCTGTCAGCACAGAGCCCGATAATTGGGCCGAACTCACACACTGTGAGATCATGACCTGAGCTGAAGTCGGATGCCTAACCGACTGAGCCACCCAGGTGCCCCGAGAACACCCCAACTTAAAGGCAAGGCGGGGTTAGGATGAGCACTGGGTAGTCTACGTAGGGGATGAATCCCTGGATCCTACTCCTGAGATCCTTATTGCACTATATGCTAACTACCTTGGATGTAAATTTAAAAATATAAATAAATAAATAAATAATAAGTAAATAAATAAAGGCAAGGAGAGGGAAAGGAAACTGGGCCTAAGGGGCAAAGACGTCTAAGGCAAAGCAGGGGTTATGAAACCAGAGGAGGGAGTCTCCAGAAGGAGGGAGGGGCCAACAGCTCTTGGAGGTTGCAAAGGTGGACCTCAAAGGTGTATTGAGATGGGCCACCTGGAGGAGGGAGCGGGGGACAAAATGAAGAGAATTGGGAGGGCGGTTATGGAGGAGGGGACTGAGTTGGAGATTTGGAGGAAGATAAGAGATGAAAAGAGGTGAGAGAAGAGAATGGGGCAGACGTGGGGCAGAGAGGCAGCCAGGCCACGTGGTGAAGACACAGAACTCTCTTCCACGTGGGGTGAGCAAGCAGTCGCTCCAAGAATGAGTGTGCATGTACAGAGGCACACATGTCCACACACACCACGTACACACCCACCTCCTGCACCACACACGCTACCTCGCACACACATCACACCACTTACACACCACCAGTCACTGGTTGATCTGTAGAGCTTCCTGGGAGCCCGCACGACCACAGATCTTCGCTTTGCCCTGACACTCGTCTATTTGCTGGCATCACGCTGAACGCGGAAGGGGACAGATGAGAGAAGCCTGGTTCTGTCTCCTGATGCATAAGGAGTTCTCAGTGTTTACAGCGCGACACCTGGAACAATGGTAGGTGCTCCGCGGATAAATCTGGAATAGCCACACAGTCACTAGCTTTCATCCTGGGGTATGGGGCAAGGGCTACGCCTGGTCGCACGTGCTGACCTCCTAAGTAATTTAACCTAGGCCTCCCCTAAAGAGTGGCCTTCGCTAACCACGATCCAAATGCCTGTCCATACGGTGGAATATTCTAGCGTGAAAGGGAACCACGTGCTACAACTGCATGAATCTTTACAACATGATGTTGGGTGAAAAGAACAAGTTCCAGATCACTACCTACATACGTGATACTCTTTTAATAACATTCAAGAACAACGAACACTAGACATTACATAATTCGGGAACATGTGCCCATTAAATAGAAAAATTTTAGGGGCGCCTGGGTGGCTCAGTCGGTTGGGCGGCTGACTTCAGCTCAGGTCATGATCTCGCGGTCCGTGAGTTCGAGCCCTGCGTCGGGCTCTGTGCTGACTGCTCAGAGCCTGGAGCCTGTTTCACATTCTGTGTCTCCCTCTCTCTGACCCTCACCCGTTCATGCTCTGTCTGTCTCTGCCTCAAAAATAAATAAACGTTAAAAAATTAAAAAAAAAAAAAGAAGAAAAATTTTAGAGAGATGTAAGAGACTGCTAAATACAAAATTTAGGACAGTGAACTGCATCTGGGAAAGGCAAAGGGTGGGCCAAGAGAGGATCATCTAGGTAGCTGGATGTCATTGTTAACGTCTGCTTCTCGAGTTGGATGGTGAGTTCACCTAGTGTAATAAAATATAATAATACAGTAGGTCATGCTGGGAGCTTGAGACTGTATCATGAACCAAGGATTACGATTAATAAAAATTCTGTACATCGGATATCCTGTTACGATAAATAAAAATAAGGACTGTCCCCTCAGCTTGACCCTAGTTCTGCTTATTTTTGCACTTCCTCCCACAGCGATGCTGAGGGGTCACTGCAACCTTGCTCTTGGCAATCGGGGTTACTAGCGCAAGGCTGGGCAGGAAATGAACTGGGGGATGAGGCCATATCTGCTTTAACACTGTTGTCGATAGGTCCTTTGTGGTGAGGGTTTCCAAGAACCAGCAGAGCAGTTGAAGGAGCTGAGCAACATTTACAAGAAATGTGCCCCTGCCCCACCCCTAACCCCCGCTCCCTGCTCCTCCCCACCCCATCCTCCTTCTCCTCCCTTTACCGCCTCCAACTCTTCCTCCCCACCCAGGCTCAAGCAAAGGGCAGCTCACTAGAGCCAACAATGAATATTTCCACAGAACAGAACTGCTTACCCAATTCTCTGAAGTCTGGGGAAGAACTTTCTTGACCTCCAGATCCTGGGCCCTGAAAGAACCTTGAGTTGACTAATTCATACAAACAGTTTTTTTAAGTGGCAGTATGACAGAGTGGTAATGAACATGGACTGCCTGGGTCCAAACTCTGACCCGGCCACTTCTTAGGCAGGTGACCTTTGACACGGTACTCAACTGCTCTGTCCCTCAGTTTTCCCCATCTGTAAAATGGGAATAAATAGTATCTACCTCATGGAGCATTGAAAGATTAAATAAGTTAATATATGCAAAGCATGCAGAACAGTGTCGGGCACACAGTAGGTACTGGATGAATGTTAGCTCTTCTCCCCTAAGTGTTATGAAAAATGTAGGTCTAGTGCAGGTCTAAAAGCAAACTTTTTTTGTAAGTGCCAGGTAATAAATATTTTTTGCTTTGCCAGCCATAAGGTCTTTGCTGAAACTACTCAACTCTTCCATTGTAGCATGAAAGCAGCCTTAGACAATAGCTACGTGGACGAGCTTTATTTATGAACACTATTAAATTTCATATAATCCTTACACGTTACAAAATATTATTCTTCGTTTGATCTTTTTTCAACCATTTAAAAACATAAAACCCGGGGTGCCCGGGTGGCTCAGTCGGTTGAGCGTCGAACTCTGGCTCAGGTTGCGATCTCTCGGTTGGTGAGTTTAGGTGTCACATCAGGCTCTCTGCTGTAGGTGCAGAGCTCGCCTCTGATCCTCCTGTCCCCCTCTGTCTCTCTGCACCTCCCCTGCTTGTGTTCTCTCTCAAAAATAAACATTTATATATATATATATATAATAATTTATGTGGCATATAAATTATATATATATAATAAAATGATATATAAAATATATTTATATATATATAAAACCCAGCCTTGGCTTGCAGGTTATATAAACCCAGGTGCTGTGCCAGACTTGGTCAGTAGGCCGTAGTTTACTGATCCTTTGTTTAATGAGGAAAAAAATTAGCCTCTGGATTTCTTAGCTCAGTCTGCATGTTCAATGCCTTACTTTACAGATGAACAAACTGAGGCTCATCCTTCAAAGCCAGTTGAAATGCTGCTTCGTCTTTGAAGCCTTCCCAGATCACCTCAGTCAAGGGCAGTAATAACTCGACCTTCTGCCTCCTATGTGATAAACACAAATTTGTTTGTTACTCTTTAAAATCTATCATGGGGGCCCCTGGCTGGCTCAGTGGGTAGACCATGAGACTCTTGATCTCAGGGTTGTGAGTTCAGGCCCCACGTTGAGTGTAGAGTTTACTTTAAAAAAATTAATTAATTGGGAAAACAGTGTGGAGGTTCCTCAAAAAACTGAAAATAGAACTACCCTATGACCCAGCAATTGCACTACTAGGCATTTATCCAAGGGATACGGGTGTGCTGTTTCGAAGGGACACATGCACCCCCGTGTTTATAACAGCACTGTCAACAATAACCAAAGTATGGAAAGAGCCCAAATGTCCATCGATGATGGATGAATGGATAAAGAAGATGTGGTATATATATACAATGGAGTCTTACTCGGCAATCAAAAAGAATAAAATCTCGGGCGCCTGGGTGGCTCAGTCGGTTAAGCGTCCGACTTCGGCTCAGGTCACGATCTCACGGTCCGTGAGTTCGAGCCCCGCGTCGGGCTCTGGGCTGATGGCTCGGAGCCTGGAGCCTGCTTCTGATTCTGTGTCTCCCTCTCTCTCTGCCCCTCCCCCGTTCATGCTCTGTCTCTCTCTGTCTCAAAAATAAATAAACGTTAAAAAAAAAAAAATTAAAAAAAAAAAAAGAATGAAATCTTGCCATTTACAACTATGTGAATGGAACTGGAGGGTATGATGCTAACTGAAATTAGTCAGTCAGAGAAAGACAAAAATCATATGACTTCACTCATATGAGGACTTTAAGAGACAAAACAGATGAACATAAGGGAAGGGAAACAAAAATAATATTAAAACAGGGAGGGGGGCAAAGCATAAGAGACTCATAAATATGGAGAACAAACAGGGTTGCTGGAGGGGTTGTGGGAGGGGGGATGGGCTAAATGGGTAAGGGGCATTAAGGAATCTACTCCTGAAATCATTGTAGCACTATATGCTAACTAATTTGGATGTAAATTTTAAAAAATAAAAAATTAAATTAAAAAAATTAATTAATTGGAATGCTTGGGTGGTTCAGTCCGTTAAGCATCGGACTCTTGATTTCCACTCAGGTCATGATCTCACGGTTCGTGAGATGGAGATGTGCTGTCAGCACAGAGCCTGTTTGGGATTCTCTCTCTTCCTCTCTCTCTTCCCCTTCCCCATTCACTCACACTCCCTTTCTCTCTCTCTCTCTCTCTCAAAATAAATAAACTGTAAAAAATTAAATCAAAATTTAAAATTTATCATGCAATATTTAAGACCAACCAAAAGCTATAAAGAACAACACAGGGGGGTGCCTGGGTGGCTCAGTCGGTTGAGTGTCCAGCTTTGGGTCAGGTCATGATCTCACAGCTCGTGAGTTCGAGCCCCCGCGTCGGGCTCTGTGCTGACAGCTCAGAGCCTGGAGCCTGCTTCTGCCTCTGTGTCTCCCTCTCTCTCTGCCTCTAACCCACTCGCATTCTGTCTCTGTCTCTCTCAAAAATAAATAAACATTAAAAAAAACTTTTTAATGGAACAACGCAAGGGCACCTGGCTGGCTCAGTCAGTAGAGCATACCATTCTTGATCTTGGAGTCAGGAGTTCGAGCCCCATGTTGGGCTTAGAGCCTACTTTAAAAGGGGGGGGGGGATCATGCAAATATCTTCATCTTTATCATCTAGCCTCTGAAAGAAAGCATTGCCCAGTCAAAGGCCCCCAGATACTCCTCCCCAAACCATAGCTTCCCTTCCTCCTCCCCAGAAGTAAGGACCACTATCCTGTCTCTATTGCCCTCCCCACCTCCATACTTTCATCACATCTATTAGGCATCCCTAAGCATAATCCCTAGTGTTTGTTTGCAAGTAGTACACCCCTTATTTAATTCCTTCTTCCTTACAATCCAATCAAGAAATATCTCTGCAGATTAGAACTTGCCCAAGGCATCCAGGTAATGGTGATGGAATCAAAGCTCAAGAGTGAGTCCCAAGCTAGTGCTTCTAACCATCACTCCCCCAATATTCCTGTGGCCACAGTCTTACTAGACATGGACTCCCTTTCTTCACTAGATTGTCAACTGCCAGTGAGAAGAGACTGTGCTTTCTCCCTTCCCATACAACCCCTAAGATCCTGCACCCTGTAATAGGAGCACGATATTGTATTTCTTTAAAGAGACACTGTCTTCCATCACCCCTAGCAGTCCCAGTAGGGGAAACTGCCAGAAATTCACTTCAAGGGAGGGATGGGTGGGGTTTTGCAAGATTTCGTTAGAAGTTTGGAGCAACTTTTGAGTGTTCAAGTGTCAACTTTACTGGAAAGGATGAGGCATCCAACATTCATGCATTGGGAGTTTGTGTGTGTGCTTGGGTACGGGTGGGGAGGAAAGAGGAACTCAAAACATCGGCCCCCAAAACCGACAAATACTTCCTTTCCCACAGCCACGGTGGGGCTGAGCTAGGGCTCGGGGTCTAGTTCAAGCTTAAGGGCAGACAATGAAAAGTATCGTGACCCCGGACCCTCAAGCAACCTGACAAGACATCTGGCCAGCGTCCAAAGGGTGTTTGCGTGCACCGAGGGGAGGGAGCAAGATGACCCATGGGGAAAGAATATTAGAGGCGCTTGCTGATGCTTATGCGGAAAAAGAAACCAACATTTACTAATACTTAATATGCAAATTAACAGCAGCACACGCTCCAAAACGTGCTTGCTGCCTATCAGGGTGTATTCAGGCCACGTGCACTAAGTGGATTCATAGGTTCCACCATCCAGTTTACACTAAACTCTGACAGGGGCGCCTGGCTGGCTCATTGGTAGAGCCTGCGACGCGAGGTCTTGTGAGTTCGAGCCCTCCGCTGGGGGTAGAGTTTACTTGAAAAACAAAAAAAAAGAAAAAGAGAAAAACTCAAAAAAGGGGCAAGGGGCTTGAGCAG
The DNA here is from genome assembly GCF_023721935.1 of Panthera uncia. Classification (NCBI taxonomy): domain Eukaryota; kingdom Metazoa; phylum Chordata; class Mammalia; order Carnivora; family Felidae; genus Panthera; species Panthera uncia. The sequence goes on from NW_026057580.1 coordinate 5,478,182, forward strand.
ATTCCTGCAAAGAAATCATAGACTAAAAATACTAATCCCAGAACAAGCAGTAAAATGGCAGAGCTAACTTTTCATCTACTCCCATTATAAGCTCTGTGTAAAGCACATCGGAGGGGAAAACCCGGTCTGCTTAAGTCAAAAACATTTCCACCCACCTGCTATTAATGACTCAAGCCCACACGAAAGGCGAAGGGACCTCGAATCGGGAACTGAGAGCAATACAGGTATACAGGTTTTCAGGAAGCTGAACACGTCAGGTATGCGTGCTCAGAATGTTTGGCTGGTGGGAACGACGGCTGAAAAAGAAGCTTCCACTGTCAGTTTAGCAATAGAGCGGTTTGCTCTCTCTAGGTCAGCCCTGTCCAATAGAACTTTCTGCAGCGATGAAAATGTTCTGTAGTTCCACCTCCACTAGTCAGGAGGAGCTATTCCAGGAAACGTGACTGACACCAACTGACTAGGCCGTATAGTGTGTTGAGGGCTCTAGAATCTGCATCAGAAATAGAGGTTGGACCCCTCAGGCCGAATTTGCCCACCGAAGGCTGCCCCCCACACCAAGCCTTTGGCCGCATATTTATTTCAGAAAGGCTACTAGCCCACATGTCCTGTTGAAGGAAACCCAATTTAGGCTTAACGCTCTCTTTTCTCTCAGGAGATTGAGGCACCCGCCAGGAATTCAAGAAATGAGCCTCCCCTCAGCACGGACAACACTTTAAAAGCCACAAGTTAAGACAAAGGTTTTTATTCAAAAAACGCCAAGTATAAAAAAAAAAAAATAATAAGATCTCTTTTATTCCCCTGTACAGTATTTCACTCAGATAAAACCAGCAGGCTACATACTGCTCAAAACACAGCCCCAGAGAGGATCCGGAAGGCACACCATCCAGAACTGCTTTTCATAGATCTATCCTATGTACACCAGTCAGCAATGCCCCTTCCCCTCCCCCACGGAACCCATACCCACTTGGGCGAGTAGGTGAGGGGGCCCCGCAGCAGTCAGGGAGCCGCAGCAGCTGCCCCGCCTGAGTCCCCGTCACCCTACAAACAGAGCGAGCCCTCCCCTAAAGGTCCCCAAGTCAGAGGAGGAAAGGAGGAAAGAAACTATGGCAGCAGCCGTGGAAGCTTGGAGCAGGAAGGGAACCAAATAAATAAATAAATAAATACATAACGTTGACCTCCAGGTTAGAATGCGCATCTTTTCCAAAAAAAAAAAAAAAAAAAAAAGAAAGAAAAGAAAACAAAAACAGGTAAAATAACTTAAAGGCAAAATTAAAAAAAAAAAATTCAATCAACTACAATCCTTTTGTACACTACCCATGCCAACTGTACACACATTTACAGTTTTTCTGTTGATTTGCATTGTTTGTGCATTTTTGTGTGTGTGAGGTCTTGGCTTTGAAACAGTTAAGTAAAAACCAAAAAGGAAGACCAGTTCACTCGGAGTTTTACTAAAGGAGGCAGAAAAAGGGCAGGTGGCTCAGCGTTTGGCCCTGTAGCCTCTTCCATGGCACCTTTCATAGGAAGGATGGGGGGAGGGGGACAGGAGAGAAAAATAGGGAACCAAACCCAGGCAGATTTTTGGAGAAGCAGCAGGTAAAAGAGGCAAGTTCAAGTATTTCTCCCAGCACAGCCGGAGTCCCCACAGAAGGCACTCAGAAGAGTCGGAAGAGGTGACAGGGACTTCAAATGTTGCTAGTCCTATCCTACCCCAACCCGGTTCCCCCCTACCCGACCCATCGCGGCATTCAGCAGAACTCGTGATGAAGGGAACAGTTCCATGGCAGGGTTCTGACCCCCCCCCCCCCCCCCCCCCCCCCAGGATTTTGCAGAGTCCAGCCAAGCCGGACCTCTTTGAATAGGAGAGAGCATCTACGGGAGGAGTTGAGGCCTAGGACGCCTGGAGAGGAGTCTCTTCCCCCACTGTTGGGAGGCAACCTCCAGGGGCCTGGGGTCTGGAATGAGTTGTAAATGTTGTTCCTGTTATCAAGCACTGTCCTGCTTGGCGAGAAGTGTCACTGGTACTCTGGGAAGCTGGAAACAGAAGCTTCCCCTCCCTCGAGCATCTGAGGGGGAGGGGAAGACCTGCCAGAAAAGCTGCTATTTGCTGGGCCCTGGTGACAGGCTGTGCAGATGGATCTCGGCTGTTTCCTGGGGCAGGAGGACATCTTGCATCCAGGGATGGTTCTGGATTTCTTCGAAGGATGGCCGATCTGACGGTCTCAGGGCCAAGCACCATCTAATGAGATGCTGACACTCTGCAGAAAGCAAGACAGACAGAGGTTACAAATGACTCAACCTGTTTCTGCGATGCAAAGGTCTTGCTCATTTGCTTCCCAGGGGCCCACTACAGTCTGGGGTCCAACAGAGACCACGAACCTCCTAGAACTAGTTTTCAATGGGAAGGTATTAACTATAAGAGCTGGATCTTCCAACTTGCTTTCAGCTAAAAAAACAGCTCCCCTCTTAAACCTGTGGTTTTCAAACTTCAATAGCTGGGGCCTTTCCCACGACACCCACTCACTAGAAATAGGAAGAATGATGACAAGGGATTTTGATGAGACATCAGTGAGCATGATGAGGTGATTCAATTCACCTACAACTTACAAATATGAACACCACCCACAATGAGGTCACTGGAACCACAACATTTAGAGAGTCTGCCTTAAGGGAGAAGGCTCAAAGAACCCTCAACTTTTCACTCTGTGGCAAAAGAGCCAGGAGTTGAGGGATCAGGACTGCTGGCACAAAAACAAAAAACAAAATAACAAAAAAAACAGCTTTCGGCCAAACGAGATGGTCTTTTCTTCACAATATTCTCACACATGGTCTTCCTATGGCCTCCCAGGGAATGCTCAACACAAACCATTCAATTCCTGAGCGCCAGCTCTCCGGAATCACTGGCCTACGACTCTGCTAAGCCAAGGGTCGCGGCATCCCCTGGAGAGGTGAAGCTCTCCAGAATTCAAAGACTGTCCCCTGAGGCCTAACCGCCTTGTGATTCCTGCTTCTCTTCAACAAGGGGCTTCCCAAAAGTTACCTGAAGAGACCCTCTGCCTGAAGAAAACTTGGCCCCTGATGATCTCTTCATCATGCTCAAAAGGAATATCTCCACAGACCATATCATACAGCAGGATCCCCAGAGACCAGACGGCGGCCGACCTGCCATGGTAGCGATGGTAGCGGATCCACTCTGGGGGACTATACACTCGGGTCCCTGCGAGCCGGGGGAATAGAAAGGAAAACACGCTTTTAGCAAAAAAGAAACAAAGCAACGCATATAACGAATGACTCTTACAAAATAACAGCACCACTCCACTTCTCCCGGGACAGGAGCTGGGCTAACTCTATTTCCCCCCTAGGCTAAAAGGTGTGGATGAGGGGCATCTTTCCAACACAAAGCCTTCCCACCTCTCTACCAGCCCAGACCATACACCAAAATTCTTTACAAACTGCTCCTACAGACAAACAGCGCTGGCCACAAACCCCAAGCCTGAGGCCCGCATGCGCTAGGACCACCCACAATGGGACGAAGGGATGAAAGTCTGCACAACCCAGGGAGGTATCCCAGAATATCCTGAAACTGCATGAAGGTGTCCCGGGAGCCTGGGTGATTCTCTTCTCAGCTGCCATCCAGTCCAGGGCCCTTATACAACATACTACATCCTAAAAGACAGGGTGCCCTTTGAGAGGCCTTCCTCCCCTCGCCCTGAGCGCCGCGACAGACATCCACACCCTGTCTTCCCCCCACTGCAAAGGTAGCCAGCGCTGCAGAGCCGGTTTCAGACCACGTGATTCCTGTTTACAAACTTTGGGTTGTAAAAAAAAAAAAAAAAAAAAAGGTGGGGGCCATCCCGCTTGTGCTCACCAGGGGGCAGCAAAGACTCGGAGGAAAAAACAAGGGAGGACCCGGCCAGCCATTAACTGTTAAATACAAAAAAATGCTGCCCAACCCAGCGTCCTCCAAGGGCAAATAAACACAAACCACAAGCCCCAGTCACAAGTTTTGAAAGGCTGTAGTTGGTTAGGTTAAGCCGCTCAGATGATGACCCACCCTCCTTTGCTTTGATCTCAGGCTCTCTATTCCATCTTTTCTGAAAGAACCCGCTCCAAGCCCCTCCCTAGGGTAGGTTTTCATCCTCTCTGCGGAGACACCCAACTAATTTTCAAACCAGCAAGAGATCTTATTTCACAACATTCATTCCCGACTCCCTCACCCCACAATGACAAAAAATAAATAAATAAGGAGGAAGCACAATAAAATGAGTTATTTAGTGAAACTACTGTTTCTATCCCTTTATCCGTCCCTAGATCAAAGGGGAGAGAAACTGCAGCTCTAAAAACTACATCACAGAAAACTTCTTTATAAAACAAAACAAAAATTACAAAGCCGGCGTCAATTTTCATCTCTCCCGCTCTCTCCTCCCTCCCCCCCCCCCACCCCATCCCTTTACTGGCGGGGAAACTGGGTCAGACTTCAGAAATCTGGGCTACGGCCGGTTGCCCACAACCTCTTATTCATCGGAAAAGCTTGGAACCCACTGAATTCCACTTAAAAAATAACATCATGCCAGAAACATGACAGGTTCAGCTGGCTGGAAATCTCCGGCTTTACTACGCTGGGAAGCTCTTCTTCGCCCCACCCCTGCTAGCACCGAGCCAGACGGCCCGATGACCTTTACAAAGGGCCGAAGAGGGAAGCCGGCCGAGGCCTCCAGGCAAGGCCAAGTCACCTGGGCAGCTCCCTCCCCGGCAGCTCCCTCCCAGGCCTGGCTCACCATCGAAGTCCGTGTAGACGGTGTCCTTGAGCAGCGCCCCCGACCCGAAGTCGATGAGCTTGAGCTCGCCGCGATTGAGGTCGATGAGGATGTTCTCGTCCTTGATGTCGCGGTGGAGCACCCCGCAGCTGTGGCAGTGCCGCACAGCCTCCAGCACCTGCCAGAAGAAGCTGCGGGCCAGCTCCTCCTGCAGAGCCCCCCTTTCCGTGATAAAGTCGAAGAGGTCTTGCACCGGCTCGGGCCTCTCCAGGATCAAGACGAAACTGTCGGGCCTCTCAAACCAGTCCAGGAGCCGAATGACGCCGGAGAAGCCCGAGCTCACCTTCTTCAGCAGGACCACTTCCATGGGCACTCGGGTGCCATTGGGCTGCAGGGGCGAAGAGGCTACGTTAGGGCGGGAGTCGGAGGGGACCCCTCACCCCACCCCATCCTTCAGGGTCGCTCACTCCAAGGCACTCACCAGCTCTCCCCAATCGGAAATCCGGTCCTTCTCCACGTGCTTGATGGCCACCTGGAAACCCCCCAAAGAGGCTCCATTAGGTCCTCTCGCCGGGGCCAAAGCACACCCGAGAGTCTCCCGCCCGGCGCGCCCTCCCCACGGCGGGGCGCCCACTCACCGGCAAGTTGTCGGCGACCCGGATGCCTGAGTAGACCGAGCCGAAGCCTCCGCTGCCCAGTAGCGGGCCCACCTGGTACTGCGACTCCAGGGGCTCCTTCTCCTTGCCTAGGAAAGGGGGAGGCAAAGGGGACTCAGTGCCGGCCCGTGAGGGCCCCCCCCCCAGCTCCCAACCCTAGGGGTCTAGCCGCCTCCCCATCCCGGGATGGGGGGTGGGGGGTGGACGCTCACCGGGCGCCAGCTTGGTGGCGTGCAGGTCGTTGCAGGGCGCGGTGCGCAGGTGGGCAAGCGAGTTGATTTTGGACAAGAGCATCCCAACCTCCAGGGTGTCGGCGTAGGGACTGTGTCTGGAGGAGCTGCAGCAGGAGCTGGGGCTGGGGTTATGCCGGTGGCTGTGCCGATGGCTGGAGCTGAGGCTGCGGCTGGCGTTGCGGCTGCGGCTGCGGCTGGCGCGGAAGGCCGAGGGCGAGTCGGAGGACGACTGGGGGCGCTGCCGGGGCTGGCGGCTGGCGGACACGCCGGCGGGGTCAGTCAGCGCCGAGGGCGGCGGGGTGGGCGGCTCGTGGCGCTCGTGCGGCAGCGCCGCGGCACTGGGAGCTTGTAGCTGCTGCTGCTGCTGCCGGTCCCGCCACCGCCGCCGCCGCCGCCGCCGCCGCCGCCAAGTCCTGTCGGGCCTCCTCCGCCACCGCGGCCGCTGCAGCAGACGCCCGGCTCGCCCAGCCGCCAGGAGTAAAGGGGCGGAGCGCGCCGGCGGTGGCGGGGGGGGTCGCGGGCGGGCGGGGATGGGGCGGGGCCTCTCCGGGAGGCCTAGGCGGGGAGCCGGGCTGCCGGGCCGGCTGAGGGAGGAGAGGGGGTGGGGAAGCGGCGGGACAGGGCGACTCCCCTCGGCCCCCGCCCCGCGCGCTCCTTCGCCGCGCCCCGGCCCCGCCCCCGCCGGCGCGTCTCCAGCCAACCAGAAGCTGACTGATCTGCATAACGCGGCGCGCCCCGCCCACGCCCCGCCCCGCTCTCGCGGTCAGAATGGTCTCTACGCCGCCACGACGTGGCGGGAAGGAAAAGGCGCCAAAATGGAGGGGGAGGGGCGCGGGGCGTGAGGGGAGGCGGGAGCTGGGTGTCGAGCCGCGAGGGAGGAAGGATGGGGAGGGGCGTATCGATTCAAACCCAAACAATAACAAAGCCATCAAAGGCCGCCGGAGGCCGGCTCTGCGGCTCTCTGTTTCTCGGAGGTTTTTGGGTCAAGGGCTCGAGCTGGAGCATAACAAGTTGCGCGGGGACGACGGGCGTCGGTGTGTCAGGCGGGGAGGCCGGCGCGCCGGGGAGTGAGGGACTGTGTGTGGGGGGGGGGGGGGGGGGGGGGCCGACGAGGGTGGTCCTCCTGTGTGACTCAGACCCGAGACCTCCAAGTCGGCTTGGGCGGCTTCACGAGGCGCTGTGGGCTCGGGTTGGGTCCCCGGGGGTTGTGTGTTGGGGGCGCGTGGGGGGCGAAGGAGCTGCAAAGATGTGAGTCACGGCGGTTTCACCGAGGGAGTGGAGGTGTCACAGGCCTGGAATAAAACCGGGGAGAGCTCGGCTTATTCGGGGGAGGGGTCCAGATCGCGGTTGTTCCAGCTGGTGGAAAAAAAATCAGCCCCCAGATTCTCGAGCCGGCGTTTATTTTAAAAATGCAGACAAGTACCAGTGAATCCTGATTCCTGAGAAGTGATGTGTGTTAGCGTGCCCGGCAAAGAGGAATCACGAAACAAATGTTGGTATTATGATGCCAGATGCTGTCTCAGCCCCTCCTGTGAGGGCGGGAGAAAGAGGAAAATTCCTCACCGAAAACGAGGGTGGGAGGGCGCGCTTGATTTAATCAGAGTTTTCGCGTTGTGTTCACCTTTTCATCAGCCTGTTATTACCAGTCTGGCAATACTAGCAATTATTGGCTGCACCGAGTCTTGTCTCAAAGGAAATCCCCCCACTCTCTGCCCCACCGTGGAAATAACGCGGAAAACTGGCCAAATCCACTTTCAGCCTTTGTCCTTTTAAACTTCACGTAGAGTTGATAACGACGTGTGAAATGAGTCCATTAAAATTCTGCGTAATCCATACATTGAATTGTCGGTGGCCTAAGTCATCGAAAGCTAACTGCATCCCGTTTTAATATTTTTCAAGTGCCTGTCACTTAAAGGAGAAATGGAAGTTCGAGGATCTTAGCTGTAGCGGCAGTCACTAGTGAATTTAGGTGTTTCGTTAAAAGTTTTCGCCGGCGCTTGTTTTAGAAAGATGTGCCCCGATAGTTCAGCTTTTACAAATCTATCTTATAAAATATTCCATTCTCCTTTTGTTTGTGTTCTGTGGCCTAACTCTTATGGTTGATGACTAGGAGAAAACCCAAGAGAACAAGAATTGCTCCCTTTTGTTCAGACAGGAAAATGAAACATAAATACGATGACACAGGGTCATACAACAATGACCCAAATGCAACTTGGAGTGTTCAAAGATTGCCTTTTATCAGGGTCTACGACTGTCCTTGGTACTAAGACATCAAGTGTAAATGTAAGTGACCCAGCTCTTCCAATCCCCTATACCCTGTTCTCCTTTTTCGAGCCCTACAGGACAACCCCGACATGCTCCCACTCACCCAGCACTTGCCAGACTTTCTGCCTCTCCAGAGGCATCCAACCTATTTCCGAGGGCATCCTAGGGATGCCCTCACCTCTTCACTTTTATTTAAAGCCTTTCCAGCCTCCAGGACACCAGACTGTTAAACAACGCCAAGCATTCTTCACTGTCCACTCATCTGACAATCATGTGTTTGGCTTTTTATTTTTTTAGATCTCCTTGTTGATTAACTCCTCAATTAGTTATACCTTGTTTCCCTATTCTTTGAACATTATATATATTTATATATTTTTAAAGTATTTTATTATTATTTTTTTAAATGTTTATTTATTGTTTATTTTTGAGAGAGAGAGTGTGAGAGGGGAAGGGGCCGAGAGAGAGAGAGGGAGACACAGAATCTGAAGCAGACTCTAGGCTCTGAGGTGTCAGCACAGAGCCCAATGCCGGGCTCGAACTCCTGAACTGCGAGATCGTGACCTGAGCCAAAGGTGGATGCTCAATGCACTGAGCCACCCAGGCGCCCCAAACGTATATGTTTTTGTTGTCCAACATCTGTTGGACAACATGTGTCGTTGAGGAGAAGGAGAAGACCGAAATGAGTCTCAACAAAAAGGTCATGAGAAAAGTCAACTGATACTAAATTTAAGTGAATTAAGCGGGCTTGGGTAAAATAAAGGGAAGGTGAGGAGCAAGGGGCTTAAAAATATGGGATTTGGCACCTACTAGTTCTGTGACATTCGTCACGTTACTTAACCTTTCTAAGCTTTAGACTCTGGATGGAGATAATAGCACCTACCTCATAGGACTGTTGTAAGGCGCAAATAAAATTGTACATGTAAAGCACGTAACCTAGCACAGAGTAAACTTCTAATAAATGTTAGCTGTGATGACAATAATGACGATTGTGATTATGACAATAATGATTTTGGAATGGTCTTGTACCTTGGAGGCTCCAAAGGTGAAATACTAGATACATCTGATTGTAATCATCCAGGGACAGAATGTGATTCAAAATAATTGTATACATTAAATCAAGTTCAACCTTTTTCACTTTCTCTAGATCTTTGCAGGGTTAAATATTTAATTAGGTAGAGCTAAAGTGATTAACATTTAATATGCTGCTTCATATGGTGGCTGCTTCACAGCTGGAAATTACAAAACATGGACCTTGCTTGGCAAAGAGCTTTTATTTACTTAAAACTGCTTTTAAAGATAATTATTAAACATTCAAGTATGTATTGCATTAAAAGTTACTCTTCCAGGGAGGGTAGGGAACTTGATGTGTTTATTCATCAAAATGTAGTTTTAATAATAAAAACAATCGCAGTCTGTGCTGTTTCAAAGAATCTAACAAAGAATCAGAAAAATCGTGCTAATAATTAAATAACAAGAGCTTTTGGAAAGATAAAGGCCATAATTATGCTTACAATTCTCTGTAAAGGGAAGAATTTGTTAATGTTAATTTGAACAATAGCCACATTAATCCTTAGGTAGTTTCCATATTCCACCTGATACAGAGTTGATTAACTCTCATTGTCAAAAGGAATGACTTAAAAAAAAAAAAAAAAAAGGAATTACTTAAGCAATTTCTGTAATACCAGAAGCTTAGAAGAAGTAAGTTTGAAAGGGATGCCTGTACACTTTTTTAAAGTACCTCCGAGTCTAGTTGAGGCACTCATATAATAAGTAGGTCTGTATAGCATTTTCTCTATAAGCTATTTGCAATTAATCGGGTGGAAATAATTGGGATCTATTTCTTTCCTAAAAAAAGAATTACTGTATTTTTTTTTAATTGAAGTTTGGTTGGCACACAATGTTACATTAGTTTCAGGTGTACGAATTACTGTATTTTTTTAAATGTTTAATGGTGAAACACCACTATTTTTTATTTTACTCTTCCTTGTTTGGGGAAATAAAAAGAAAGGAGAAAATTTGGAGAACGCCAACCACCTCAACAGTTTAAAAATAACTCCAATCACCTCAACAGTTGTAAGATTATTTAGAAAAATTTAAATTTCACATGTATTTCCTATGTATGGAATATATGTAAAAATCCACTACAAACTGTAAGTCATGGAACCGTAAATTTTAAAAGATTGAAGTAAAGCCTCTTTTTTAAGTTGTCATAATCATGATAGTAGTGGACAGCTAAGACATCCACAGTGTCCCAAATTCAGAAAGCTCAGGGAATCTATGTTGTCAAGCTAGAACTGGTTCTTGTCCTTGATAAGATGTGACATTTGTTTCAAGTGTATAAATCACTTGGTTTTCAGTTTCCTCAGCAAAGTTGGAGAAAGAAAGTGTTTTTATTATCTGGCGAAGTGATCTAAGTTCATTACCAATTCATCTTTTTTTTAAGAAATTAAAAATAACCTATGGGAATGCAAGCTGGTGAAGCCACTCTGGAAAACAGTATGGAGGTTTCTCCAAAAACTAAAAATAGAACTACCCTATGACCCAGCAATTGCACTACTAGTCATTTATCCAAGGGATACAGGTGTGCTGTTTCGAAGGGACACATGCACCCCCATGTTTATAGCAGCACTATCAACAATAGCCCAAGTATGGAAAGAGCCCAAATGTCCGTCAATGGATGAATGAATGAATAAAGAAGATGTGGTATATATATACATATATATAAATGTGTATATATGTGTATATATGTGCGTATACACACACACACACACACACACACACACACACACACACAGTGGAGTATTACTCGGCAATCAAAAAGAATGAAATCTTGCCATCTGCAACTACGTGGATAGAACTGGAGGGTATGATGCTAACTGAAATTAGTCAGTCAGAGAAAGACAAAAATCATATGACTTCACTCATATGAGGACTTTAAGAGACAAAACAGATGAACATAAGGGAAGGGAAACAAAAACAATATAAAAACAGGGAGGGAGACAAAGCATAAGAGACTCATAAATACGGAGAACAAACTCAGGGTTGCTGGAGGGGTTGTGGGAGGGGGGATGGGCTAAATGGGTAAGGGGCACTAAGGAATCTACTGAAATCATTGTAGCACTATATGCTAACTAATTTGGAAGTAAATTTAAAAAAATAAAAAAAATTAGGGGCGCCTGGGTGGCTCAGTCGGTTAAGCGGCCGACTTCGGCTCAAGTCATGATCTCGCAGTCCGTGAGTTCAAGCCCCGCGTCGGGCTCTGTGCTGACAGCTCAGAGCCTGGAGCCTGTTTCCGATTCTGTGTCTCCCTCTCTGTGACCCTCCCCTGTTCATGCTCTGTCTCCCCCTGTCTCAAAAATAAATAAAACGTTAAAAAAAAAAATTAAAAATAAAATAAAATAAAATAAAATAAAATAAATTTTAAAAAAAGGAAAAAAAACCCTCTCAATCAGTACCATACTAATAAAGGAGATATAATTTGTTTACACACACACACACACACACACACACACACAAAGAAATAAAAATAACCTAGATTGGGGTGCCTGGGTGGCTCAGTCGGTTAAGCGTCTGACTTCACTAGGGTCACGATCTCACGGTCCGTGAGTTTGAGCCCCGTGTCGGGCTCTGGGCTGATGGCTTGGAGCCTGGAGCCTGCTTCCGATTCTGTGTCTCCCCCTCTCTCTGCCCCTCCCCCGTTCATGCTCTGTCTCTCTCTCTGTCTCAAAAATAAATAAACATTAAAAAAAAAAAAACCTAGATTTATTTTTGGAATTTTACACATTCAGCACTGAAAATTTGAGCAAAAATAGCCAATATTTATTGAAGGCACTGTATACAAAGATTTTACAGTTCTTGAGTATTTATTGGATAGGTTAAAAACAAAAAAGAGTAGTTAAGAATATAAAGGCTACAGAGAGCTTGGAGACTGTTATAAGATACCTTATTAGACTACGAAAATATATGCCTCAGATGAAAAAGACCAGGCACATGAATAAAAACCCTGCATGTCTAACTGATAAAGAAAAGGGGCCCGGGGAACCTGGGTGGCTTAGTCAGTTAAGCATCTGATTCTTGGTTTCCGCTCAGGACATGATCTCACAGTTTGTGAGTTCAAGCCCCGAGTCGGGCTCCACACTGATAGTGCAGAGGCTGCTTAGGGTACTCTCTCTCCCTCTCTCTCCCTGCCTCTCCCTCTCTCACTCTCATTCTCTCTCAAGAATAAATAAATAAATTTTAAAAATAGGGGCACCTGGGTGGCTCAGTTGGTTAAGCTTCCAACTTCAGCTCAGGTCATGATCTCACAGGTGGTGAGTTCGAGCCCTGTGTGGGGCTCTGTGCTGACAGCTCAGACCCTGGAACCTGCTTCTGATTCTGTGTCTCTTTCTCTCTCTGCCTCTCTTTTGCTCACACTCTGTCTCTGTCTCTCAAAAATAAATAAAAATTTAAAAAAATATTTTAATAAATAAAATACATTTGAAAAAGAAAAAAGAAAAGGGGCCATCGTGTATGTGTGTGTGTGTGTGTACAAGGGAGAGAGAGAGAGAGAGGAAGCAGGCATGAGAGAGAGAGAATGTCGTATATTTGGAAGTTGGTGAGGGGATTGTCTGCCATGTTTTAAAAAGTATAGAACTGTTGGGCACCTGGGTGGCTCGGTCCATTAAGCATCCGACTCTTGATTTTGGCTCAGGTCGTGATCTCACTGTTCACGGGTTTGAGCCCTGCATAGGGTTCTGCATTGACAGCGCTGAGCAAGCTTGGGATTCTCTCTCACTCTCCCTCTGCCCCTCTCTTGCTCACTTCCTCTTTCTCAAAAATAAATAAATAAACATTAAAAACATAAAATAAAATTGCTGATGTGAAACTTGGAAAAGCCACAGAAAGCATCTAGGTAAGTGAAAAAGAAATTTTCTCACAAATATTTCATAAGATATCTTGCTAAGGCACTTAAACAGATGCTACTGAAAAACGTGTTTATTGTATATCTCATTTGTCATTTAATAGTAAGCAGCCTTACCTTTCTGTACGTGTTTCGTCTCTACAACTAGATTATAAACATACTAAGGGCAGAAATCATCCTTTCATTGAACGTAAAGGCTAAGTGCTAAAAATGGGTCTGGTGAAAGGGGCAAAAGACATTGTAATAGCAGCCAACATTAGCTGAGCATCAAAAATGTCTTAGGCATATTTCTAAGCACTTTATGTGGATCCTCATATAAATCTTAGGGTTTGGGGGCAGTTTTACTGTCTTCACTGGTTTCCAGATAAACAGAAACTGAGAGAAGTAATTTGCCCAAGCCTATATGGAAGAGCTATCTGCTACCCACCATGACATTCCACTTTTCCAAGGAACACAAGATGAGTTTAAGGGATCTGGCAAGTATTCTATGATTAAGTTCTGAGGATATCATCCACAAGGGCAGGGTTCAGAGGAGGCCGAAGGCAAGAAAGTCTCCATGAGGATGTAGAAACTTAATGTGGATTTTTTTTACGAAGTTTTGTTTTTTTTTTTAATGTTTATTTATTTTTTAGAGAGAGAGAGAGGGGGCAGGCAGAGAGAGAGGGAGAGAGAGGATCCAAAGCAGGCTTTCTCTGCTCTACCCTGACAGCAGAGAGCCCAATGCAGGGCTGGAACTCACAAAATGTGAGATCATGACCTGAACCAAAGTCGGACACTTAACCACCTAAGCCATCCAGGTGTCCCTGAGCTTAATGTGGATCTTAAAGGATGAGTAAGATATAAATAGGTAGAAAGGAGAGAGGGAATGGGCTGAGTAACATCAGGAATTGAAGCAAAAGTTGCTTTGTATTATGTTCTTCGCATTCCCTATAACATGAGAAATGAATGAGTAAAAGTTTCTTTAAATAAATCAAAAGCAGAAAGCCAGAGGAAGAAATCAGTAGGACCTCCTGATGTCATGATGCAAAAGGTGAAAGATAAAAAAAGATGGAGACTTTATTTCAGTCTTTATTGAAGAACAAACTAGGAAGATTCTCTATTCAAATAATCTCTTAAAGCTTAAGGTCTAAGAATAATAGTTTACTCTGTGGTTAACACATAGAGTGTTCAAGATCCAAATGTCAAAGACAATATGCATCAACATGATTGGATAAAATCCACTCGATAATTTGGAGAAACATTTTCTTTTATATATGTGTATACACACACACACATATATTTTTACATTTAGTTATTTTTGAGAGACAGAGAAGGACAGAGCACAAGTAGGGGAGGGGCAGAGAGAGAAGGAGACACAGAATCCGAAGCAGGCTCCAGGTTCCGAGCTGTCAACACAGAGACCAACGCGGGACTCGAACTCACAAACCATGAGATCATGACCTGATCCGAAGTCGGACGCTTAACCGACTGAGCCACCCAGGTGCCTCTGGAAAAACATTTTCAACATACACATCCTATTTTCCAGCTCTGTTTTAGTGCTCTTTTTCAGTCTGGATGCTGCTAAAGCAAACATAGACAGGTCCCCACAGCCAGAAGTAAAACAACCGTACTACAAACATGGAGTCATTTTTTACAGCCTTCAATGTATCACTTTGTCAAAGATTCTTTTTAACGTACAGTCTTGCTCACTCTAGGGTGAGCTGTGTTGTCGTCTTTATAGAAGTGATGTTACTTTCCCCTGGATAGGTTAAGCTCACGTCTGTGTTCAGTGATGCTACTTTATTAGATACCCACTCACTAAATGAGAATCAAACTTCTCATTGGCAGTCATTAGCGCTGTCTCCCAGTCATTCTTATTAAGGGGAGTTATACTGGCAAATAGCCAGTCCTCTCGGGTAGGGCTATAAAGGCAACACAGATTGCATACTTTGCCCAAATTACACACACATCCCAATTTCAGTCTACCGTGTCTGACCAACTCAAGTCCGTTTGGACTTCTTGTGGTTTTTCCTGATCATTCCAGGAAGTAGTTTGGAAACTCACAGCAATGATTTGTGCTGGTGATCTGACACACTCATATTCTTCTACCTGAGTGTTGGTTGTTTTCACAGCATCATCTTTAAGAGCAGTGAGCATTGAGCGTCTGTGGTGAAAGAACCCATGTTTCCCCAGTGGAACCATAAGCTCTTCATGTGCAGAGACTATATTGTAAAAATTTTAAGACCACATAGCTCCCTTTGGGAGATACTAAACAGATAATTTTTTTTAATGTTTATTTATTTCTGAGACAGAGACAGAGCATGAGTGGGGGAGGGGCAGAGAGAGAGGGGGACACAGAATCCGAAGCAGGCTTCAGGCTCTGAGCTGTCAGCACAGAGCCCCACGCGGGGCTCGAACTCACAGACCGCGAGATCATGACCTGAGCTGAAGCCGGACGCTCAACCGACTGAGCCACCCAGGCGCCCCCAAACAGATAATTTTTTTAAAAACTAAATTGAGGGGCGCCTGGGTGGCTCAGTCGGTTGAGGTTCAACTTCAGCTCAGGTCATGATCTTGCGGTCTGTGAGTTCGAGCCCCGCGTCGGGCTCTGGGCTGACAGCTCAGAGCCTGGAGCCTGCTTCATATTCTGGGTCTCCTTCTCTCTCTCTCTCTGCCCTCTCCCTCTCATGCTGTCTCTCCTGTCTCTCAAAAATAAATAAACACTAAAAAAAATTTTTTTTAAATAAAAAAATAAAAACTAAATTGAGGAGAGCCTGGGTGGCTCAATCGGTTAAGCATCCGACTTAGGCTCAGGTTATGATCTTGCGGTTCAGCACAGGCCCCGCGTCGGGCTCTGTGCTGACAGCTGGAAGCCTGGAGCCTGCTTCAGATTCTGTCTCTCTCCCTCTCTCTCTGGCCCTTCCCCACTCATGCTCTGTCTCTCTCTCTCAAAAATAAACATTAAAAAATTTAAAACAAAACAAAACAAAACAAAACCCAAATTGAAAGGTGCCTGGGTGGCTCAGTTAGTTAAGCATCTGATTCTTGATTTTGGCTCAGGTCATGATCTCATGGTTCATGGGATTGAGCCCCATGTTGGGCTCAGTGCTGACAGCAAGGAACCTGTTTGGGATTCTCTCTCCCTTTCTCTGCCCTTCGCCCACTTGCCCTAGTGCTCCCTCCCTCTCTCTCAAAATAAAAAAGCAAACATTAACAAATAATAAAATAAGGGGCACCTGGGTGGCTCAGTTGGTTAAGTGTCCAACATTGGCTCAGGTCATGATCTCGAAGTTTGTGGGTTTGGGCCCCGTGTCGGGCTCTGTGCTGACTGCTCAGAGCCTGGAACCTGTTTCGGATTCTGTGTCTCCCTCTCTCTCTGCCCCTCCCCTGCTCATGCTCTGTCTCCCTCTCTCTCAAAAATAAACACTAAAAAAAAATTTTTTTTTAAATAATAAATTGAATGAAACCCTAAAGAGAGCACATAAGGCCCTGTGAATTTCCCCTGCCTTAATCTTTGCCCCTGCCACTATTTACTATGTGTTATAGTGAAAAGACAGGTGACTGCTCTTTGGAGAATATGGACGTCAGAGAAAATTTTTGCCTTTCTCAGAAAAGCACCTTTATAAATTAAGATTGCCAGATTCCCAAACCAAAGGCTTAGAGAAATACGTATAGTCAAATTTATAGAGATAACATCTAATACTAATTGACAATTTACTATGTGCTAAGCACTAGTCTAATTAATCACTTCATATACCTAATATATGGTACTTATATAGTATATATATAATAGATATTCATGTGGCACATATATTTATACTTTTCCTTTAATCCTCTATTATTTTTAAAAAATTTTTTTAATGTTTATTTATTCTTGAGAGAGAGAGAATGAGAGAGAGAGAGAGAGAAAGACAGAGCATGAGCGGGGGAGGGGCAGGGTGAGAGAGGGAGACACAGAATCTGAAGCAGGCTCCGGGCTCTGAGCTGTCAGCACAGAGCCCATTGCAGGGGTCAAACTCACAAACCATGAGATCATGTGACCTGAGTAGAAGTTGGACGCTTAACCAATTGAGCCACGCAGGCGCCCCCTCTTTATTATTATTATACCTAGGAAGTTAAATAACTTGTCCAAAGTCCACAGGTGAGAGAGGCACGAGCCATGATTCATGGAACATAAACTGATTAAGAGAATAAACAATGTTTCAGGTAGCTCTTTTTGTTGTCGTTGTTGTTGTCTTTGTTATTGTTGTTATTGTTTCAGGAGTAGAATTTAGTGATTCATCACTTACATATAACACCCAGTGCTCATCCCAACAAGTCCCCTCCTTAAGGCCCATCATCCATTTAGCCCATCCCCCCACCCAACACCCCACCAGCAACCCTCAGTTTGTTCTCTGTATTTAAGAGTCTCTTATGGTTTACCTCCCCTTCTCTTTTTATCTTATTTTTCCTTCCCTTCCCCTATGTTCATCTATTTTGTTTCTTAAATTCCACATATGAATAAAATTATACGATATTTGTCTTTCTCTCACTGACTTATTTCACTTAGCATAATATGGAATTCTAGTTCCATCCACATTGTTGCAACTGGTAAGATTTCATTCTTTTTGATCACCGAGTAATAATATTCCATTGTATATATAAATGACATCTTCTTTATCCTTTTGTCAGTTGATGGACAATTGGGTCTTTCCATACTTTGTCCATTGTCAATAGTGCTGCTATAAATATTGGGTTGCATGTGCCCCTTCAAGTAAGCATTTTTGTATCCTTTGGATAAATACCTAGTAGTGCAACTGCTGGGTCATAGGGTAGTTCTATTTTTAATTTTCTGAGGAACCTCCATACTGTTTTCCAGAGTGACTGCACCAGTTTCCATTCCCATGGGGTAGTTCTTTGTGTGTTAGAGGTAATACCCAGAGCACAGAGTGCCATGAGCCAGATTAAATAAAATCAGGAAGCAAGGTAATGAATGGAAAGACAATGGGATCCATGGATAATTTCCTTCAATATTGTGCCCAAGAGAAATGAATGGGGATTGAAACAATGTTGAAAGTTAACCGTGTGCATGAGTGGTGGCCAGGAAGAACGGCTGCTGAAAACCAGAGCTCCTGGCAGCTAAGCTTGTGTGGTAAGGGTTAGCCTGAGGGTAAGGGGAAGCTATAATCTTTACAACAGTGAGGCAAGAACCTCTTGTGTCTTGCATTGGTCTTGAGTGATTCAGTCAATTGGTCAAATATTTCCTGAAGAGCTACTAGGTTCAAGGTACTGTGTTAAGTACTACTGAGATGCATGGAGACAAAGGATATGGTCCTAGTTCTGTTTAAGGATATTTTTTTCCTGTTAAAGCAAGATATAGAATCATGAAGATTGAGCTGTTGGGAAACTTAAAAATCTTCCCAACTAATCCTTTTAGTTTTACAGATGACCAGAACTAAACCTCACAGACAGGGACTTTGCGAAAGTTCCCATAGCATTTTCGGAGCAAAGATAGAGCCGAGACTGGGTTGCTACCCCAAGCATTTTCTATTTTCTTATATAGATATAATTAGTAATAAAAGGTAGTATTTACCAAGCAGCTAATTACTGGTATACACAATGCATTGCTTCTTACCATAATATGTTTCCAAGGTCAAGGTCTAAAAGCTAAAACTTTTTCTGGGTAATTTTCAGGTGCAAAGGGACTTTCCCAGTTGTCTCCTCAGCTGTTTTAGCATGAAAACAGAAAATGGCCCCTCTTCTGTGCTCCCTGAACACCTGTGCCACCTCAATCATATACGTCACATGTGATCTTGATAGGTCTAGATCCGTAGTTCTGAAAGTATGTGGTCTCTCCAAACCAGCAGCACCTGGAAACTTGCTAGAAATGCAAATTCTTGGGCCCACTCCAGACCCACCGAATCAGAAACCCTAGGGGCGGGGTCCAGTGATCTGTTTTTTTAAAGTCTTGAAAAAAAAATTTTTTTAATGTTTATTTATTTTTGAGAGAGAGAGAGAGAGAAAGCCTGCGTGTGAGCGCGCATTAGTGAGGGAGGGGCGAGGGGGTGGGGAACAGAGGACCCGAAGCGGGTTCTGCACTGACAGCAGCGAGCCTGATGTGGGGCTTGAACTCACAAACCACAAGCTCATGACCTGAATCAAAGTCAGATGGTCAACCGATTGAGCCACCCAGGTGCCCCAAGCCTTTTTTTTTTTTTTTTTTTAGTTTATTTATTTATTTTTGAGAGAGAGAGAGAGAGAGAGAGAGAGAGAGAGAGCACAAGCAGGTGAAGGGCAGAGAGAAGGAGAGATAGAATCCCAAGCAGGTTCTGTGCCATCAGCGCAGAGCCCATTGTAGGCCTTGAACTCACAAACCGTGAGATCACGACCTGAGCAGAGATTAAGAGTCTGACTTTTAACCAACTGAGCTGCCCAGGCACCCGCAGTGATCTGTATTTTAACAAGCCCTCCCAGTGACTCAGTTGGGCAAGCGTCTGACTTTGGCTCAGGTCATGATCTCACGGTTCGTGGATTCTAGCCCCGCATTGGGCTCTTTGCTGACAGCTCAGAGCCTGGAGCCCACTTCTGATTCTGTGTCTCCCTCTCTCTGTCCCTCCCCTGCTTGCACTCTTTCTCTCAAAAATAAATAAAACGTTAAACCAAAACAAAACAAAACCCTCTGGTTTCTCTGAATGGCTCTCCAGAGAGATTGTAAGCTCCTTGAAGGCAGGCACCATGTCCTCCACAGTTTTTGTTTTCTTAGCTTAGTAACAATTTTTGAGCACAGCGCATGTGGCTCGGTCGGTTAAGCGTCCGACTTCGGCTCAGGTCATGATCTCACGGTTCGTGAGTTCGAGCCCCGCATCGGGCTCTGTGCTGACAGCTCAGAGCCTGGAGCCTGTTTCAGATTCTGTGTCTCCCTCTCTCTCTGACCCTCCCCTGTTCATGCTGTCTCTCCCTGTCTCAAAAATAAATAAACGTTAAAAAAAATTTTTTTTCTGAAACAACTATAGGAGTGAACGTGCTAAGGTAAGATAAAAGGCATGATAAGGATACTATTATCCAACTCTCTTCATGTAACGATTAGCACCTTTAGTTTTACCTTATGTTATGGGCTAAATTGTGTTTCCTCCACTTCAAAATTCATATGTTGAGCTCCTAACTTCCCAGCACCTCAGAATGTGTATTTGGAGATAGGACCTTCCAAGAGGTAATGAAGGTAAAATGAGGTCATCTAGGTGAGCCCTAACCCAACATGCCTCGTGTCCTTATAAGAAGAGGAGATAGGGACATAGGCATAGAAGGAAGGCCACACGAAGACAAAGAAGGAAAGAGTGCCATCTACAAGCCAAAAAGTGAGGCTTCAGGGGCACCTGTGTGACTCAGTCAGTTATGTGTCCGACTCTTGATTTCAGCTCAGCTCATGATCTCATGGTCATGGGATTGAGCCCCACAACGCTCACCATGGAGCCTGTTTAGGATTCTCTCTCTCTCTCTCTCTCTCTCTCTCTCTCCCTCTCTCCCCCCCCGCCCCTCGCCCCCAAAAGAGAGAGAGAGAGAGAGAGAGAGAGGCTTCAGAAGAAACCAACCCTGTCAACACCTTGATCTCCGACTTCTAGTCTCCAGAATTGTGAGAAAAAGAAATTTTTGTTGCTTAAACCACCAGATTATGGTACTTTGTTATGACAACCTTAGACAGCTAATTCACTTTTTTTTTTAATTTATTTTTCAATTAAACTCTACCCCCAACATGGGGCTTGAACTCAAAACCCCAAGATCAAGAGTTACATGCTCTGTCGATTGAGCCAGCCAGTTGCCTCTGAACTAATATGCTTTGTAAAAAATTTACAAAATTACTGGCTCTGAAATCCAGGAATTCTCATCCAAGCCTCTGACAAGACAATCTTATTTTTAGATGACTCTATAACCATCTTTGGATGTTAACCATTAAAGTGTTTGTTTAAGAAATTACTCTTTCATGCTCAATATGAGCACAGATTTTGGAGTCAGACAGAGATAGGTTTCAATCCTGACTCAGCCACTTAGAAGTTATGTAATCTTATCCTCTAAAGACTCAGTTTCCTTGTCTGTAATTTGGGGCTAATAATAGCTCCGTCCTAGACATAACTCAATAATTGGCAAGTATATCGTAGGCACTCAGTTTATGGTGACTTAGAAATGATAATTAACCAAATTATTCAGATTGGCCTCTGAGAGATAGAATCGCAACAAAAATTTTACCGTAATGCTTGAATCAGTTTAACAAACATAGTACGGTGGTGCCTTTTGAAAAGACTGTATAAAATGACAGATTAAGATTTTTCAAGAGAGGGGCACCTGGGTGGCTCAGTCAGTCAAGCCTCTGACTTCGGCTCAGGTCATGATCTCACGGTTCATGATTTTCGAGCCCCGCATCAGGCTCTGTGCTGACAGCTCAGAACCTGGAGCCTGATTCGGATTCTGTGCCTCCTTCTCTCGCTGCCCCTCCCCCACTCGCACTCTGTCTCTGTCTCTCTCAAAAATAAATAAACATTAAAAACAATTTAAAAAAAGATTTCTCAAGAGAAACAACTTGAAGAGTCATGAGGAATAAAAGAATAAGAATGCCTGGAATGTGGTAGAAAGAGGCAACACCCAAGAATAGTTAAATTGTCTGAAATTGATGAGTAATTAGACTGCATGAAGATAGAGATTGCTGATTTTGTTTTGCGTCCCCGGTGCCTACTATGGCACCTGGCATCTACTATAAACTCAACAACTTTTGGTTGAATGAATGAATGAATGAATGGCCTTCTGCAAGGACGATTGTATAGATTATACAAAGACATTTCAGCCCAAGTACACGTACACAGAACTGACAATTCCTAGCTTTTTGGCATCGTGCAATCAAAGTTTTAATATTAATTTCGTTATTATTTTTTATTTGAGAGAGAGAGGGAGAGAGAGAGAGAGTGACAACCTTAAGCAGGCTCCACGCTCATCACAGAGCTCCACACGGGGCTTGATCCCACAATCCACGAATCATGACCTGAGCTGAAATCAAGAGTCAGCTGCTCCACCGACTGAGCCAGCCAGGCTCCCCAAAGACATTTTCAAAAAATGACACTTCTTTTGGGGTGCCTGCCTGGCTCAGTCGGTGGAGCACATGACTCTTGACTCAGGGTCCTAAGTTCAAGCCCCCATGTTGGATGTAGAGATTACTTAAAAATAAAATCTTTTTTTTTTTTTTAATTTTTTTTTTTAACGTTTTTTTATTTTTGAGACAGAGAGAGACAGAGCATGAACGGGGGAGGGGCAGAGAGAGAGGGAGACACAGAATCGGAAGCAGGCTCCAGGCTCTGAGCCATCAGCCACAGAGCCCGATGCGAGGCTCGAACTCACGGACCGCGAGATCGTGACCTGAGCTGAAGTCGGACGCTCAACCGACTGAGCCACCCAGGCGCCCCCAAAATAAAATCTTTTAAAAACATAAAAAATAGGGTGCTTGGGTGGCTCAGCTGGTTAAGCATCCGACTTCGGCTCAGGTCATGATCTCACCGTTTGTGAGACGGAGCCCCGTGTCGGGCTCCGTGCTGACAGCTCAGAGCCTGGAGCCTGCTTCAGATTCTGGGTCTCCTTCTCTCTCTGCCCCTCCCCTGCTTGCATTCTGCCTCTCTCAAAAAGAAACATTAAAAACATATTTTTTAAAAACATAAAACATAAAAAATAAAAATGTCGGGACACCTGGGTGGTTCAGCTGGTTAAGCATCTGACTCTTGATTTTGGCTCAGGTCATGATCTCACAGTTCGTGAGTTCAAGCCCCAGGTCAAGCTCCTCTTCGGGCTCTGCGCTGACAGTCCCTCTCTCTCTGTTCCTCCTCCACTTGTGCTCAATCTCTCTGTCTCCCCAAAATAAATAAATAAACTTAAAAAAACTTTTTAAATGTCTTCAATTGAAGTTTTATTCAAAATAGAGAGACAGTGTT
This sequence comes from Panthera uncia, assembly GCF_023721935.1. Taxonomy (NCBI): domain Eukaryota; kingdom Metazoa; phylum Chordata; class Mammalia; order Carnivora; family Felidae; genus Panthera; species Panthera uncia. Next base: position 5,500,913 of record NW_026057580.1, read on the forward strand.
TGGAGCCTCTCCCACCCCTATCTGTACTTCTCCTCTCCTGCCTTTCATCTCAGCCCTCCCTTGCTGCCCCCAAACTGTTCTGACCATCCTCACAGCCCCCCATCTGAATGGCCCGGTGCCCCATACTTCTGACCCTTTGGGACCAGCTTCCCTCTTTGAAACTTAACTAGTCTTGCACCTGCTTATCTTTGGCATCCTCAACCAACTAACCTGATAACTTCATTTAAACTGAGGTGCTAATGAATGATAGTGGCTGAATGTTGAGTCTACTCCTGGATAACAATTGATTTCAGCAGCACCTTATTCTGAAGAGTAAGTCATACGTTTCAGGCATGTGTCCCAGCCATCGGGGGAAGATATTTTAAGCAGGGGGATTTCCTCAAACCCCTCAAATTACACCATGTAGACAGCTGCCTATCCCACATGATCTGGCCAACTCCTTGGCATCCAACTATCAGCACTCAGGGGACACTAAGAGGAAACAGGTCTGTTCCTCTTCTTAACAGAGCTTGGAAGCAGTGACTGGACTATTTATGTCACTTAAAGGAAAAGGGCATTTACTCTGGAACCGACCCAGAAAGCACACATTCTGTGGGCTTAGAGGTAAACTTCTCTACCTAATCTCTGGGGATGGCTGAATGACTAGTGCCTAGATTCACCAAAATGAGTGAGCTGGGTCATGCAAACACTGAGAAAGGACTGGTAATAGACAGTTTCACAGGTAAAAAGATCCTAGACATTGATCAGAATTTATGTGAGCTCACATATAAAGAACATTGAGCCTAATAATAAAAATAGCTGCCTTTTATCAGGTGTTAACTATATTAACTGTACTTGCACACTTGAAAAGATCTAACCCTCTGGTATTGAGGAAAATAGCGGTCATTATCCCCATTTCAGATAAGGAAACCGAGGCAAAGATAGGCTAAGCAACTACCCCACAGTCCAATGGGAAATGAGATCAGAAGCCAAGTCTTTGAACTCCCAAGTTCATGGTTGGAACAGAAATTTAACAACCTTTCATGTTTCTGAGTCAAGAATCTTTTTTTTTAATGTTTATTTATTTATTTCTGAGACAGAGAGAGACAGAGCATGAGTGGGGGAGGGGCAGAGAGAGAGAGACACACACACACAGAATTTGAAGCAGGCTCCAGGCTCTGAGCTGTCTGTAGAGAGCCCGACGCGGGGCTTGAACTCACAAACTGCGAGACCGTGTCCTGAGCTGAAGCCTTTCTACGTGCCAAGAACAGTGCTAAGTGCTTTATAAACACTTTCCCCACTCCCGACCCAAGCACTCCATGAGACAGGTCCTGTCATTACCCCAGTCTTACAGATGAGGAAACTAAGACCCAACTATTCTGAGGTCTTCTTCTCATAATTGCGTGTCTTTTTTTTCCTCTATGATGTGAGGAGACGGTAAGGGCAGGATAGAACTTGCTGTCCCCAGAGTGAGACTTGCCTTTTCCCATCTCTCTTTGCTTACACACCGCCTCTCTCCATTTGGGCTCGTTTCTTCATAAACGTTTAATAAACACGTCTCACATAGTCAAACACTTAATCTACAGTGACTGGAGTTAGGACATAGTGTGCAAAGAAAGTTATGATACCCTCTAAATCCGATCTCCAGGGTCAAGGATCTTCAGAGAGGAGGTAGCACCTGATGTGGGTTTTGAAACATAAATAGGAAGACAGGAATCAACCAGTCAAAGGACAGGATAGGGAAATTCAAATTTCAGCAAGAAGGAGCAGCATGTGTAAACACCTAGAGTCACGAATTTGCATGAGAGGAAAAAACCCCACCATATCCCTGTAAGTAGGGTCCAAAATTTTACAAGCCTAAAACAGAGGTAAAGGTTGCATTACTGCAAGGTTAAAGAAAAATGGTTATTTTTCAGTTGGATCTGTGCTGTCACAAAAAGCACACAAAGTAAGGGTGGTGAAACTCATTGTGTACACGACTGATTGCTGATTGAAGCGAAGTACAAAGGGTCCTGAGACAGTCATTTCCAGTTACCCCCTAAAACGCTCCACCCAGGGGCGCTTGGCGGCTCAGTCAGTTAAGTGTCCAACTTCAGCTCAGGTCATGATCTCCCGGTTCATGGGTTCGAGCCCCGCATCGGGCTCTGTGCTGATGGCTCAGAGCCTGGAGCCTGCTTCGGATCCTGGGTCTCCCTCTCTCTCTGCCCCTCCCCCGTCCACACTCTGTCTCTCAAGAATAAAGACATGTTAGAAATAAAAAATAAAATGAAATGAAACACTCCACCCAAAGAGCTCTTTGGTCTGCCCCCAATTTTTACAAAGCAGTAGAGTGCTTGGGAGAGGGTTAATTGTCGATGGCAGTTACATCTGACATTCAAATCATCACAGGCTTTTTACACCCAACAGAGGTCTCCAACTCATGACCCCAAGAGCAAGAGTGGTGTGATCTTCTGCCTGAGCCAGCTGGGTGCCCCACATTATCACAAACTTTTACTTTGCTGCAGAGTATGGCCCCTGGGATGTAACAGAAGTAGAGACAAATCCAATTGTACAGGTACCCATAGGGGATCACAGGGTTGTGTGTGCTGTTCTGTATGGATTTTATCTGAAGGGTGATTGAAAGCCATAGAAGGATTTTGAACAGACCCAGCTCAAGTGCCTCCTTCTGTAAAAGCATTACCTGGCCACCTCGCTTGGTGGGGAATTCCTTTAACCCATGTGGTTTGTAGCATTTGGTCTCCTCTCCCCTTACGGGCAATACCCTGTATTATATTTTTGTTACATGTTATCCATACATATGTGCTCCAAATATATTTGTTGTTGAAGGAAAGAAGCAAAAGCAGAGGAATCCTTTGCGTTTTTCTGATTGCACAGTTCAGTCCATCGGAATCCAGTTCACAATGTGGACGAACTATTGAAGTTGTATACAGAGACAAAAGAAAACATTTAATGTGTTTATAAATATGAATGTGAATTATACAACCATATGTATTCAAGTGAAGCCTTTACTTTTTTATTTGCTCGATTGTATTGAATCCCAAAGTGCTTGGGACCATCGGACACAAAGCGAGTATATATGCCATCAGTATAATGTTAATCATGGATGGAATTGATTGATCAAGTTAATCTATTTTGTAAAATAAGTCAACGGGCTAAGATAGCTTACTGGGGCTAATTCCACTGTCAAAATCCCAGTTACATACAGGCCTTACACTTGCAAGTCTATGTATCCCACTTGAGGAAGGGAGCTTAGATTCTACAGAAAGCAAACCAGATTGCAGAAAGACCCCCGCTCCCCTTCAGGCCACTGCTCCTGCAAGTATGAGCTCTGAGCCTCCAACAGCAGCACCCGGAGAAGTGTTCAGAAATGCGGAAATGCAAATAATCAGGCCCCACCCCAGCAAAGCCAACGGCATCAGAGATTCTGGTGGGGGGTGGGCAGGCCTGGCAATCAGTTTGAAAAGCCCTCCAGGTGATTCTGATGCAGGAAGCTCAAGTTTCTCAGAGCCGCTGCTTCTAGTTAGTTACTCTGGCTGGCTGCCCTCTGCGAGGAAAGGTGGAGATGGGGAGTGCGGGAACCTACTCCCGGCTCTTCAGGGATCCTTATTATCTGTTGGTTTGCTTTGCCATTACCCTAATACAGATGGAACGTAAGACCCATTAGACAAAACATGAACCAGACCTGTTCCACAGAACTGTGATGTCAGTTTTCCTTGGCTTTGCCTTTGGTCATTAAAAAAAAAAAAAAAAAAAAAAAAAGTATTGCTTCATGAGCCACACTGGACTCTGAACTTTTCCCTTTTCTAGTAAAAGTACAAATTTCAGCTGCAGTTCTGGACCAACAACATCTTTCTACAGAAGTTGCTGTCTTCTAAGCTTTGCAGAGTTCCAGAGATAAGATAAATAATTTACCAAATGTAGGTTTCTGATTACTCACTCTATTAGCATTTAGAGCAGAGAGCTCCGGCCCCTGGGGAGTTTGATTCGTTCAGATGCAGCCCATCTGCTTTTGTTTTTTTGTGGGGTGTTTTTTTTTGGGGGGGGGGAGGGGGTGGGGTTGTCTGGAAAAGCCAGGGAGCTCCCAGCATCCCACACATACTTTAGGGATGAACTGCCTAAATCTTAAGGGTTTTACTGGAAATTCTGGGGAATGCTATTTTCTTATTTAAAAAAAAAAAAAAAAAACAGCTGCTAAGACTCTTTCTTCCTCCCTGTACCCTCTTTTTTTTTTTATGCTGAGTAAAAACAAAACTCCACAATTCATTCTCATTTATTATACGAAATAAGATAGCTGAAAGGGTATTTTCAATCTTGTGCAATTTATTTATCCTAAATTTATGCTGCACACTACAAGAGTAATTTCAGGGAATTTTATAGAGGGGGCGGCAGGAGAGTTTCTCCTAAATCAAGTGACTGTTTGAGGGGGTTGAGGGTTGGGGGGGGAAGGAACAGCCTGTTACAACAAAGTATCATTCCTCACTCACATAATTTCTATAGTATAGCAGCAATATCAGTAGCGATAGATGTAATAGATTTGCACCTGTAGTTATTCCGTGGTCTCTTTCCTATATGGTAAATACACATCATTATTATTTTATACAATTTTTAAGAATAAGCTAGGGTACAGAAGAAACAGCCAAAATTGCTGATTCTGTGGATCGTCTATTGCAAAAGCAGAGGAAAAATTTGAGGCAAACCCAAGAAGCAATGTGTTGGATATGTAACACATGCTCCTTTGGTTCCCTTCAGGATAACTTGATCAGCAATCTACTTCATCCCTTTGAAAAGTACTGAAGTATGTGTCGGGACGGTATCGCATAGTGGTGAGAGGGTCTTATTCTGGTAATCTCTGACAACTAGAAATTGCATTTGGTCTCCCATGGAAGATTGTATTTTCAAGGACTGTCTTAATACAAAATCAAGGCTGCATTATCCTGCTTCCTCTGGTGAACACCCAGTGTTTAAGTAAAACAATGACCTGATGACATCTTACCACAAACCTATTGTTTTTTTTTTGTTTGTTTTTAAAGTTTATTTACTTATTTTGAGAGGGAGAGAGAGGCAGCCGGAGAAGGAGAGGGGCAGGGAGAGAGAGGGAGAGAGAGAATCCCAAGCAGGCTCCACACCACCGGCTCAGAACCCAACACAGGGCTCCAACCCACGGAACAGTAAGATCATGACCTGCGTTGAAACGGAGTCGGACGCTTAACCCACTGAGCCACCCAGGTGCCTCAAACCTGACTATTGTTGTCCTGTCAGTGATTTAATAAAAAGTTGATTGTCTCCCGATACCAAGTTGTACTGAAAATCCTTTGCCTGAAAATGGAAATCGTGGGGTTGGTTTGGGGAGTGCGCCTAGCAGAGCAATTAGCTCTGGAACAAAAACAATACGTTACATCGGGGATACCCCTAAAAGGTAAAGTAAGGACACAAAAGGAATTCCTTGTGCTTCACAGCTCTGGGTTGGAAGCAATTAAAAAGTGAAAGGTGTAAAAATGGTACTCGCTACCTATTTTGTGTTTCTCTGGGAGATTAACCTACTTTCTTGGCTCATTTTCTTCTTCCTACATCAATTGGTGTAAAAGCTGCGGTAGCCGGCAGCCTCAGACGACTCTATCTGCATCTATCGGTATAGTTCAGGGTCTCTCCAGGACACACAGAATAATTTACCTCTATTTCCTTTGCTTTCTCCCCACAGCAGGTGAAACGGCTGTCCCAAGCTTAGACACACTCTCCCTTGTCATGAGAATGTGCCAAGCCAAGGATGGTGAGTTAATAGTTGGAGCGTGTCCTCCTCCTCTCTTTTCCTGTCTAATGACATATCCAAGAGGCTGGAGCAGTAAATCTGAGAAAAGCAGGACGTAAGTACACACACACACACACACACACTCGCGAGGAGAACTCGGACCCGGCCACTTGCTCTGCACTTCAGCTTGCCGTATGCTGCATTTCAGAAGGTTTCATGTGGCTCCTGCAACATTTTTTTGGTTGGTTGGATGGCTGAATGAAACACAACCTTCCCTGCAGACATCAAAGCATGTCTCCAGCATAGCAAACTCTCCATCCAGCCTTTCGTCTCTCCGGCTACATTCCAATTTAACCGGGGCTGCCTTGCATGATAATCAGGCCTAATTACCGCTTTATCCCTTGATTGTTGTGCTGAGTTTTGGAACTGCAGAGTTCTTTTCTCAGTTGGGTCCTGCCTCTTCCCGCACTCTCCCTCCTATTATTTAGCATACCCATCCGAGAGTTCTCAGATTTAGCCTTCATAATTAGCAAACAGTCGAAAAGGGCAAGATTGTGCCTTTGGGATCTCATCGCTGTGTCCACTTAGTAAACCTGAATTCCTTTCACAACTGTGGGAAGACCTCGCCGTGTACAGAATATTCTGAATACCTCAGGAACTTTAAGAGATTTATTACCAGGTTAAAGAGTAAAACAGGCCCTGAGATGATATCCTCATTCCCCAGAGCTATTTTCCTACCTTTGCTCTTACTGCACACACACACAAACACAAAATCATTTACAAAATGTTGAAACCAAAAGGAAAGAGATGTAAACAAGGACTTTTGGAAACTCTCCACCAGTTATTGCCCTTGGTAAGATGCATTGTGATGCCTTAATTTCTCTAACAGAAGAAGACATCACAGGCAAAAACATTGAAAAAATGGGGGATCGGATAATCCCGTTTACCTCCATCTGAAACCATCCAGGTAGATGATAATTTAGGTTTTACTTGGAAGTTCTTTTTAATGTAAAAATAAATAAACAAAAAATAAATAAAATATTGCAAGCAGGGGCACCTGGCTGGCTTAGCAGGTAGAGTATATGACTCTTGACCTTGAGGTCAGGGTCGTGAGTTTGAGTCCCATGTTGGGCGTAGAGTTTATTTAAAAGCAAACAAATAAGTAAATAGACAAGCAAACAAACTGAGATGACTGGGAAGGTCGAGATGCAAACAAACATTCTTCAAAAATACTATCCGAGTGAAACAAAATTGACCTTGAGTTGATAATTTTGAAACATGATGGCTCATTATTACTATTTTGGCTATGTTTTGTGTTTGAAATTTTCCATAATAAGAAGTTGAAGAGGGGCGCCTGGGTGGCTCAGTCGATTAAGCATCCGACTCCTGATATTGGCTTAGGTCGTGATCTCACGGTTCGTGGGGTCAAGCCCGGCATCGCGCTCTTGTGCTGATGGCACAGAGCCTGCTTAGGATTCTCTCTCGCCTCTCTCCCTGCCCTTCCCTCACTTGCCGTCCGTCCTTCTCTCTCTCTCTTTCCCTCTCTCAAAATAAATAAATATTAAAAAAAAATTTTTTTTTTAAGTTGAAGAAACGAATGTAACCTGGGAACCATGATCTGTAGAACCACCTGGAGGAAACTGGCTGAAATGCAGATTCCTGAACCCCATCAACAAACAGTGACTAGGAATGGGGCGGGGCCAGATAATCTGCATTTTGAATAAGCTCCTCATGCAAATCGGATGCCTACTGAAACTTGAGTTCCTTGGCAGGGGAGACAGCAAGAGGAGGCGTAAGAAAGAAGAGAAACCATTTAGCCCAGAAGAAAAACTTCCCTGGAAACCACTTAAGGAGTCTGGACAATTTCAGAACTAGAAAGAGGACCTTAGAGATCCTGAGTCTAGGCCAGAGCATCTCAAATTGTCACGTGCATGGGAATCACTTGGGGATCTCGTTCAAACGAAGTAGGTTGGGGTGGGGCCTGAGAGTCTGCATTTCTAGCCAGCTCCCAGGGGCAGCCTTGGATTGGTACTTCACAGATAAGGAAACCGAGACTCAGAGAGTAATACTTGCTCCTAGCTGCAGGCATCAGGCGCATCCCTTTGTGCTGCTGTTGTCTAAGGAGGCCGAGCCCGTGTAGGAGCCCGTTACCAGCTGGATACCGGCAGCACGCTGCCTTATTTCAGGACTGCAAACGTGGGCCAGTGCCGGAGCTGAGCTACAGTACAGATTTCTCCTCGGCACCATAGGGGTGATCTGAGGAGCCGCCATGTGGCTGTTCTGCCACAGTCTGTTGTTATGTCTTACCATCATTACTGCAACTCCCAGGTCAGACTCTTGAATTCTTCCTGCGATTCCATGAGACTCCTTGGGTAATAATTAGATCTACTAGAATGCATGACCCAACGCCTGTGCCTAGATTTTAACATAGTTTCGGTGCAATGCTAGTGCATTGAGCAAGTTAGCTATCCTGAGTCGCAAAGACAATGTGGTTTAGAATCTATTAAATATACTCCGTTGTATCAGGACTGGGGAGCATTCTCTGACCCAGGAATCCTGTTTCACACCGTGGCTGGTAAACTGAGAAACCTGATTATCCCAGACCTGGTACAGATTCAAATATCTTTCCCACCCTCCCTGAAGGACGGATAAGATAGTTTATCATCCTTAAAGAAAAGAGATGCTTGGGGGGTACTTCCTAACCTTTGAGGTTGAGGTCAGAGAGGCTGTCCCTGCCCTCTGTTTCCCTGTCTGTGACAACTCAGGACAGGGCTGCTAAAGAACAGAGGTGAGGGCATGTTTTATAATCACTGATTTCTGGGTAAGGAAGAACTAGCATAGGATATTTGGACTCAAATTCCTTAACAAAAATGTTACCAGAACCTCCCTCCCCAGACAGACACACACACACACACACACACACACACACACCCCCATTCTCTGCCTATCCCCTCAAATAAAGTGTCTTTTCCTCTGGCCTCCAAACAATTTCTGTTGGAAGGAAATGTGTCTGGGTTAGAACAGTCTGTGATCTTTCTCAAAGACGGGAGCCTGTCCTCTTGAAACATCACATGTAACATTTGTATCTTTTCCCCCTGGTCCAATGACACATTTTCCCTAAGCCTTCTTATCTAGAAATGCCGAGGGGACAGATGAATGGTAGGCACCAGTCCTGACAGTCCCAATCAGAGCGAAGTTTGAAAGCTTCCCTTAGGATCAGAGTCCAGGGAAAAGTTAATTTTTGGTTCCAGGCATGTGGACTTAGGTTTTTGTGGGGGTGAAGAGTGAGGGCTTGGAATGAATAAACTCTTGGAGGGGGAGGGGCGGTGCTGGGGCCCTGGGGTGGGGAGGGGAGCGGGGCCTCCCTGGAGCCCCGAGCCTTTAGTAATCTGCTTTGTGAATGGAGCTAAAGGGGGAGGGGGATGGACATACTTGGAATTCCTTTATCTGGGTGGGCTCCTTCTCTAAGGACTTTCAGGATGTGGGAAATGGGAGATCAAAGAGGCTGCATTTCCAGCCTATCAGGTTACAGGGTGTTAAATGGAGAGGGAAAGAAGTGGGGGGTGGAGAGGGGGCCTGGGGAAGGCCGCTTCCAGGGGGGCCAGGGAAACCCAGTTTGGGAACTGGCTGGGGCGAGTGAGAAAGAAAGAGAGCCGGGGCGTGCTGAACACGTTTCACATCACCTCAGAGCTGTGGAATTTCCTCTCTTCTGGGGGGAGGCCTGTGAAGATGCAGTTGGTTTAAGGTTAGTCGGTGATGCATAATAGCCCAGAGGCGTCTGATTGAGGGTGTTACTAAGTGACCGGTGTTTACAAGCAGAGATTCGGTGGTGGGGAAGGGAGGTGGGAGCCGAGGCCATCTTCGGTCTGGGTCGGTAAGCAAATGCTGTGTGACCTGAGAGGGGAGTCCATGTATGGGGTTTTTATTTGCGTCTAACCCCGGTGGTATGCAGAGCCTGGACTGCGGGCTCCGGAGGGGGGCAAGAGGAATGGGAAGGTCGTTAGAAAAGGCGGGAGAACCTCCTACGTGGGTGAGGGATCCGGGGCCCTGCGGCCACGAGCCGGGCTCTGCTTTGGGTCTCGGGTGTCCCCGGGGCGGTCCCTTGCAGCTCGGTTTCTGGGCTAGTCTGGCCACGTGCTTCACGCCACCCAGCTGTCGCTGCCTCGCTTTCCGAGGCCTTACCTCCCAAGAGTTGGGCTTATTTCTTAAATCCTCCCCAGGCTGGTGTCCCTCCTTGTTGAAAGAGAGCACCCACCCCAAACCCTCCACCCCAGTGTGAAAGTGTGCAAGGCAGGGTAGGTGGTTACCGAGGCCAGGGACACCTCTTTCAGGGAAGAATCGAGAAAGTGGAGGACCGTCGGATGAAGTGCTAGTCGAGACAGGCATGAAGGACAAGGGGGTGGGAACCCGGAAGCAAGCAATTGGGAAAGCGCGTTTAGAGAAAAAGGATCTTTATGAAAGCCTGCAACCAACCTTAATCAGGCAACGTATTGTTCTGATAATACGATGAGTAGAAAGTTATTAGATGGCCTATAAATCACCCCGTACTACAGATGACAAAAATATTGCATGTTTGGGAAGAATTAGAATATAATAAAATACGCTTGTCACAAACCAAGCTTCATTTAATCTTTTTTTTCTCTTGTTTCAGAAAGCTGTTTAGGATTTTGCAGCCTACTGGGGTCACCATTTTCAGACATCTATTAGTGCCATATTGTAGTCGCATGAGAGGCTCAGTTAATAAAGATTTCTGGTTGATAGACTGCTAAGAGCAAGCAGGCTTGGGCACTATCTTTTTTGAATTGCTAACTGAGCTACAGAACACTACACTCAGTCCATTTTTTTTATCATTTTACAAACCGAACACACATTCTCCCTCTTTTCCAAACACCTCCCCCAACAGTTTTGGAAAATAAATATGGTGTTTCTTCCTCTGTGTTACCTGCTCTCTGTAGCCTTGACCCTTGCCAGACCAAACTGAGCTTCCCTAATCTATACTGTTCCTTTTTTTTTTTTAAGAATTAAAAAAATTTTGGGGCGCCTGTGTGGCTCAGTCGGTTAAGCGTCCGACTTCAGCTCAGGTCACGATCTCGCGGTCCGTGAGTTCGAGCCCTGCGTCGGGCTCTGGGCTGATGGCTCAGAGTCTGGAGCCTGTTTCAGATTCTGTGTCTCCCTCTGCCCCTCCCCCGTTCATGCTCTGTCTCTCTCTGTCTCAAAAATAAATAAACGTTAAAAAAAAAATTAAAAAATTTTTTCTTTAATGTTTTATTTATTTTTGAGAGAGAGAGAGAGACAGCACGAGTGGGGGAGGGGCAGGGAGAGAGGAAGACGCAGAATCCAAAAAAGGCTCTAGGCCCTGAGCTGTCTGCACAGAGCCTGACGTGGAGCTCGAACTCACAAACCGTGAGATCATGACCTGAGCCGAACTCACGCTTAACTGACTGAGCCAGCTAGGTGCCCCAAGATTGTATTTTTAAGTAATCTCTGCACCCAGCGTGGGGCCAGAACTCACAACCCCGAGAACAAGTGTCGCACGCTCCACTGACTGAGCCAGCCAGGCGTCCCTCTGCTATTCCTTCCTGACATTCACAGTGATTCCCCAAGTTTGACTTTTTTTTTTTTTTTTTTTAAGGTTGATGACATTTGGGAATAGGAACTACTATTTGAACTGGCCCTTCTGGATTTCTTAGTGGCTTCCTAAGAACAGGTAAGGGAGATAAATCAAGTGATATTTCCTTTGTGCCCAAGTAAAATAAGCCAACAGCATGTTTTCTATTCTTAGTTGACATGAAAATTAATTTTTGAAAGTCCTATAGTCAGCTTAGTCCATCATAACCTGCTGTTGACCTTAGTGGAGGATCTAAGGACTCGAATGTTAAAATTAGAACTGACTTTGAGTACTGGCCCTATTTACCAGCTGCGCACCTTATTTTTATTTAACTAACACTTATACAGCATTTACCATGTGCCAAGCACTGTTCTAAGCGTTTTACAAATATTTGCTTGGCTAATCCTCATACGAGTGTTATTATTATGTAACACTATTATGAAGTGGTGTTATTATTGTCCTTGCTTTACAGATGAGGAATCTGAGACAGGGAGATGTGAGGGAATTTGCCAACCGACGAACATGACTTTAACCTTACTTCCGTAGCCCATCCCCTGTCAGGTGGGAGATGTGGCTCCGTTTCCACATCCGCTGCCACACAACCTTGGACAAGTCACTTGGCAGTGCTGGGGGCAGGGGAAGCGTGTGAAACTGCCGCAGCAGGGAGGGCAGGGCAGGGCGTTTACACACGCACGAAAACCCAAAGAGCAAAGCCAGAGGGAAGGGAGATTTCGAGGGCTGCTCCTCCCACCCCCATCCCCAATGTGGAGCAGCATACCTTCTTATAATTCAATTCACAGCCTCAGTCCTGTACCATTTCCGTTTCCTTGAACTGCATCTAGACATGATTCTGGTCCCCTCCAGCTTCTGACCTCATTACTCATTCTGTTTACGGCTTGGCCTCACCCTTCAGACTGCCCTGATTTCCCAGATAGGAATTTGGCTGCCCTCATTGACTATGATTCAGGTTTTTGCCCCAGCCACATTGCACTAATCCCTCCTGGGTGCACGGCCCTCTCGTCAGACCGACACTGGGACCCCCTTCTCCTTCCTTCCCGAACCCCCTGTCATGATAAGGGGGGAGGCTCTATGAATACATCTCACTCCGGAGAGTTAGGGTGGGGTTACAAAGAACACTGAATGAAATCTGGGGGGAAACCACGGAAGAACTTGAAGTTGGGGGGTTGGATAATGTGAAGGAGGAAGATTCAGGCTCTGGAGGCAGGGGCCTCCATGAATAAGGTACAAATGACAGACTAGGAAGGGCTGAGGTGAGGTGCCCAGTGGAAACCGCAAGGGAGAAGCATGTGTGGGAGACAGAAGAAAGATCTCACGACACTTGGTCATTGCCCGGATTTGAAGGGCAAGAGGCCGTGGCGGGTCACACACGGTGACTCTCCGAGGTTTCACAGCTAACGCCTCTGGGAAGCTGCTAGGGTAGTTGTGAGAAAGTGGAAGGGGCTTAGAGTAGTGCCTGGTAATTGGGTATAGGCTTAAGAAATGTTTACAGAATGTGATATATTTATGTCGACTCTCTCTCGGGCTTGTCATTAAAATACTAATACCCCATGGAAATCTAAAACAAAGAGCCTTGAACACCTTTGTCTTAAGGGTAAGAGGAAGGACCGTGGGAAGAGGCTGCCAGGACTCCCCTGTTTGGGTCACTGTGAGAGCATACAGAGAGGGAACGAGGAACCCAGAAGAGAAGCCTCATCTAGTATATCCCTGTGCCAGGAGAAGTGAAGGATGGGAGAGGCCAGGGAGGAAGGAGAGGCAGGGTTGGCCGCAGAGTGGTTAGAAGGAGGCGGCCTTCAGTCAGTCGCTGACACAGAAGTCTGAGTGTGGGGGGCACCGAGGGTGCCGGGGAGGGAGAACCGCAGTCGGCGCTGGGCGAGCACGTGAGCCACTCTGAGCAGGCGGTGGTTGTTGTCATGGTCTTGCCCGGTGTGTTCTTTACATTTGAAGTAGAGAGCCAGCCTGTTGTCCCTTCCAATTCTAGAGAAGTCCACTGCTCCCTTATGACTCAGTAATAAGTTAGCCTCCTTCTCCTCCCTGATGCCCCTTCACTTTCCATCTATTGTCTCCCACTTAGTCCTCTCTTCTGTCCGTCAAAGCTTATCATCTGTCTCTTCTCCTGGAAACATAGGCTGCAACTGAAAACAGTTTTCCCGAAGAGGCAAAACTCTAAACACTACCCGTTTTTTTTTTTTTTTCCTGTGCCCATGTTTGAACCATATACATGTTTTTTAATTTATTATTTATTTTTTCGTAGTTTTACTTTCTTTTTTTTAACCCAGATGCCTTTTTTAAAGTTTTTGTTTATTTACTTTTGAGAGACAGCGTGCACACACAAACAGGCAGGGGAGAGGCAGCGAGAGGGGGTGAGAGAGAACCCCAAGCAGGCTCAGCACTGTCCGCACAGAGCCCTACTCAGGGCTCCATCCCACGAACCGTGAGATCATGGCCTGAGCCGAAACCAAGAGTCTGATGTTCAGCTGAGTGAGCCACCTAGGCGCCCCAAATATGTATTTTTTTTTAACGTGTCCCATTTTTAACTCTGTATTATGGTTTGTAGGGGTCCAAGGACTGTGTCAGGCTTTGAGAAGGTGTTAATACATCAGGCCTTCCCTACAGATCACAGTTTGATTGATGGACAGGACAGTCCCAGCAGCCCCCATTTATTTTTCCGGTGCTAGGTGCTGTGTGAATTGCTTAATATTTGTTCTCACTGAATCTTCGCAGCAACCCTGTCAGTTACATATGCTTATCCCCATTGGATGAGGAAACGGAGACTCAGGGATTAAGTTACTTGTCCAGTTACTGCTGTGTGTTGGTTCCAAGCTGACGTTTATTGAGCACTTACAACATGCCAGGCCCCAGACCAGAGCTCCACGTTGAATTCTCAGGAAAACACTATGAGCTAAGTATTCTTATTTTCCAGGTCAGGAAGCAGGCTCAGAGAGGTTAAATAAGTTGCAAATATACCACTCCTGGGAGGCCGTGGAAGCAGCCTGCCATCCTGAGCAGTGGGACTCCTCCTCTTTGCTCTTTGAACCCTGCATTTAGTTATTAAAATACCAAAAGAGATTCTGTGCGATCTGGTTTTACTCTTGAAGCCATCCCAGGGAAGGACCCTCGGGACAGCACTGTTTCAAGGAAGGGTCCGAGGTGTGCCCTGACTGCAGAAGAGAGCGGTGGCAGGCGAGGGCCGGGAGGGTGAACTGGTTCATGTCTGCAAAGGGCAGGAGCAGCTAAGCCTCGGGAGGACTGCCTCTGTGCGCGCCCTGGAAATGCAAACAGCTCTCGGCTTGGCTTCCCCCGCTGGCCCAGCCTGGGAGGCTGGCGGGAAGCCTGCTGGAAGGGAAGCCCCATCTGAGGGAGCAGCCACAGGACCCTGGAGCAGTGGCTTCCCCCTCTCTGACCTTTAGCTCGAGCTGATGAATTGGCAGCAACTGTGTGACATCAGGGAGGCATTTTCTTTTTTTGTGAGCTCAGAGCTTCCACGTAAAAATCCCTCAGTCACAAGACGGAGGCTGCAGAAGCCCAGGCACACTTGTGGCCGCAACAGGTGATGGGCACCTGCTCCAAGCCCTCCAGAAGTCTGCGTAATCCCAGGGATTCCGGGCAGCCTTGGGGACGGCCATGTAAGGGTGATCGCTGGCCTTATTTATCCCTGCTGCGCCGCCAGCTCTTAGCCCTGCAGGGGCAGGATCTCAGGGGCTGGGCACACTGGGCGGGCGCCCAGGAGCCATCAGCCTCCAGCACTTTCTTCTATGTGACCACTCTCTTCTTGTCCTCACCCTTGGGGAAAACTAGCACTCGGTTAAAATTAAGGGAGCTCAAAAGGTATCCAAACATGTCTTTGCTTGACTTTGTGTGTGAGCTGGGTGTGTGTTTGGGGGAGGGGGGCGCTCAGGGAGTGAGGAATCTAATGCCTAAACTTGAGAGTGGTAGAAAGAACCATTATTTTAATACAGCAAAAGTCACTTGGAGGGAACTTAGATCTCTAAATATTCCAGACCCCTCATTTTACAGAGCCTACATTTACTGCAGGCTCAGAAAGGGACCTGCCCAAAGACCTCACAGCACATGGGTGGCATAGGTAGGACTAGAATGATGACCTTGGGCCTTGGTTCCCTCACTGATAGAATGGTGTGGTGGGATTTAATGATGTCCAAAATCTCCTTCAAGATCTTAAAATGTAAGGGGCGCCTGGGGGGCTCAGCTAATTAAGCGTCCGACTTGATTTCGGCTTAGGTCATGACCTCGTGGTTCATGAGATTGAGCCCCGCATAGGGCTCTGCACTGACAGCGTGGAGCCCATTTGGGATTCTCTCTCTCCCTCTCTGCCCCTCCCCCACTCTTTCTCGCCCGCACATACACACTCTCTTTCTCTCAAAATAAATAAATAAACATTAAAAAAAAAAGAACTTAAGATGTAAAATCATAACTGAGCGGCTCTCTGAGGCTCCCTGAGAGATCCTAGTGAATCTAGCAGAGCAGGGCCCAGGACAAGACAGGATACGTGGCTAGGTAGATGGGGGCCATTAGATGACCAGGTAACTTCCAGACTTTGGGATAGATGATTGCATTACCTTTGATACCCACCTGTTCACTTCAGTCCCTTCCCCCGCCCTTGTCCCAGACACTAACATTTACCCTAGAGCAGCCATTTCCCCTTTCCCTTCCCTTCCCACCCACACGTGTACACGTTCCCTAATTTCTGCTTGTTTACTGGACCTCTATCACTCCAGTTTATATGCCTAGCTTTCCACTACCTTTAAAAATTTTTTTTTTTAAGTTTATTTATTTTTGAGACAGAGAGAGACAGCATGAGCAGGGTAGGGGCAGAGAGAGAGGGAGACCCAGAATCCGAAGCAGGCCCCAGGCTCCGTGCTGTCAGCACAGAGCCTGACTCGGGGCTCGAACTCACGAGCCACGAGATCATGACCTGAGCTGAAGTCGGACACTCAACCGGCTGAGCCACCCAGGTGCCCCTCCACTACCTTTTATTAAGGAGTCGCTCACTGCGTGATATATCACTCACTGTCACATTTAATCCTCCTACCTTTGTCCTCTGATTCAGGTGATCATCCCTGTTATGTAGATGAAGAAAGCCAAGGCTCAGAAATGTCCATACCTGCATAGTCCCATAGTTTATAAGGGGTAAATTCCTACAGTGACTGAAATCTAACTGGAGACCAGGCTTCATTTCTTACATCACCTTAGTATCACCGCCCTGCATTACGTCTCCAGCAGGCCTGAAGCTGTGTCTGTGGCCCATTAAGTTCACTTGGCCGTAAGAGGTGCTAAAGAGATGGAGGTCACTGGCTTTATCCCTGTGAGGACCCAATATCTTTGTCCTATTCCAAGACCGCAGACTCTACGTACCCTCGAATTTGATGGAAACTCGGAATTAAGGAGAAAAACCAGGATCGTCTGTGTCTTTCATGACTACTGGACAAAAGTAGAAAGTAATCGGTTATCATTTTGTTCCTCTGAGCTTCCTAGGAGCTAAAGAGAATGCAAGCCCACCAAGTTGTCAGTGTTGATAAAGTGCGTTACACAGATCGATTTGCACACATTTCCTAAGGCAGCAGTTTGGGCACTATCCTGTAACTGAATTCTGTAGTTTGGGGAGTAAACTATCTTTTGGCCACCCTGAGTCATGCTCCCTGTGGCATCTCCAGCTGGTCAGCAGGTCACACAAGGTGGGTGGAGGCCACAGCTGAAAATGTAATAATACCCTGGTAGGTTCCAGGGAGCCTCTGGGAGTAGCGACTCTCTCAAACAGGTGTCGGCGAGGGTCTGACGATGGAGAGGCTGGGGGGTGGGGGGTGGGATCTGGCATGAAACCATGCAGGTACGGCCATTCCTTTGTTCATTCTTTGCTCATTCCTTCCAAAGGTACTTACTGAACACCCATATGGGCGAGTTAGATCTGGGATTGTGTTGGACACTGAGAATTCCAAAGCTAATAATGGGGTTAGAAGTTAATATTCTAACTCTGGAGACCAACATAGAAGCAAGCCATTATTCTACAATGTGAGACATGCCATCAGAGAGCTATGGTCCCTTAATGGAAGGAAGAATTCGTTCTGCTGGGCTGGGTAGGTGTCCTTTGAACCAGAGATAGGAGGAGGGGAGAGTACATTCCAAACCCAGAGAAGAGCTGGGGCAAAGGTACAAAGCCTGAGTGAGCACAGCCTGATCAGGGAACTTGGAGTCCAGAACGTTCCACAGAGAGCAGTCTTGTTTTTTTTTTTTTTTTTTTTTTTTAATGCAAAGAAGAACTTTGGCAGGTGTCAGTCTATATCATCATCATCATCACCATCAGACCTAACATTTATAGAACTGTGCCAGGCAGTCTAAGTGCTTTACTCACATCTCGTGTTTTAAGTACAACAACCCTAAGAGGTAGGTCTTAACACCTTTTATAGGTGAGAAAACTGAGGCCTAGGGAGCCGGGAAGATACTACCCCAGGTTGAAGAGCACCTATGCTGTTGTTTTCCCAATTGCTTCTTCTTTTCTTTGCAGATTTTTGTTTTGGAGGCATGAGCCTTTTTCTCACGTGTGTGTTTGTACGTTCGTGTGCAGGCCCCCTCCTGTCTGACGGGGCACTCTGGGAGGTCACCCATTTGGCCTTGGCCTTTACCTCCCCACAGTGTTCCAGCAAGTGATCGTGTGTGTGAATTGAACCAAGCCTGAAGTTCCGTTTATTGTTTTTTTTTTTTCCATGAGAAAATTAACCCCAAAGAAGAACTGAAACATACCGAGAAGACTTTATTGAACACACTGTTGCTGCCCAAGGCATTTGCCCTGAGATCATGCTCACAAAGATGGGAATATTACTGGAAAGTGGTCCTTTAAATATGTGTGTGGTGGGGGTGTCATGGGGGGGAGTGTGTATGTTACAAGTTGAAAGTTAAGTAGGCTCCGATTTTGGAGAGCTTTAGATGCCATCTGGAGCTTAAACTTGATTTTAGGTGATACTCAAGAAAAAGAGAAGGGAGAGTGTCCTGCCGGGACTCCAAGCTAGCACATACCTTTTCACATTGCGCCTTGGTGAGCAGCGAAAGTTTTTGAGGGCACAGATCCACGCAGTTGAAGAGGAGTCTGTTGGATGCAGGATTGGTCAGAAGGGAAAGGGCTTGAGAAGTTTCCGGTTTACAAGTCATGAACAAGTCTAGGGGTGCAGGGTGGGGAGTTAGGGCCTGAATTCCGGTGACGCTTGATGATCGTGGAAAGGGGATGTTGTAAAAGGATGCTAACACATGGTAAATATATTTTTATATATAAACCCTGACTCATCAGTTTTCCAAATTGGATTTGGGGGGGGATTCGGTTTTTTTGTTTGTTTGTTTGTTTTTTTACCGTGGACCCCACTTGTATCCTTATGATACATTCTTTTTTTGCAGATCTTTCCTTTGAGTCCAGGCTGTCACTTGTTGCCTGTACCTGAATGAAACGCAAACACGGGTGTATAAAGGCTTGAATCTGCCTCTAAACTTAGCCCCCCCCCCCAACCCCCCTCGCTGACTTGGAAAGAATCTAAACTTGGCAAAATGCCTTCCTCTCTCTTCAAGTAGCAGGTCTAAAAAGTAGCTCTCTAAACCCCCCCCCCCCCCCTAACTAATGAACTATATCTAATAGCCTCTCTTTACAGAGTCCTTTGAGAAAGAGATGGCGTTTGTTTTTGACCTCATTATCCATTTCAGCCTGTCCTTGATGAAAATAATCGCCCCTTAGGCAGGTACATTCCTCACATTCCTTTCTCCGCTAGCTGCTAAGACGTTGTTAACCCCAGCGACCATGGGAAAAGGCTGCCGTCTGCTTCAGAGAGTCTAAAGGGAGTGGGCACAAGATAACAAGAGGTGAAGAGGTCAGAGTGGAAGTCTCTTTCATCTTTTCAAGCTGTTTCCAACCCAGACAAAGGATTCTGTCCAGGGGTGCAAGGCCCACGCGGCTTTATTTTATGGTCTGGCCCTGAAAGGGGGTTGGGAGGGCCGTGGCGTATCTGGATATTGTTTTGGAGGCGAAGGCCTGGCTCCCGGGAAGTCCTCGACTCCTGGGGGAATGCTAAGTGGAAGGAAGAGCAAGCCGCCCCTGCTTCGGCGGAAGAGACCACCCAGCTACTCAAAGGGGAGTGTGAAGGGCTTGAATGGAATGAGCTGTCCTGCAGGATTTATCATTTAGACAGTGAGATTAAGGGTGTGAGGCTGTTTAGCGGCTTCAAGTCGGAGTAGCTCCAGGATTTGCAGAAGAGAAGGGGGAGGGGAGAATTGAGGAGGGGGGAGTAGGGAGGGGCGGCATGGAGATGAATGGAGAGGTAGGGACAGTTTGCAAACGGGGTTTACGGGGAGTGGAATCCAAACTCCCAGCTCGCCGTGAACCTGCTTTATGACTTTGAACAAGTCATTTCTCCCTTTTGTACAATGAAGCGATTGGAAGGATACAAGAAGGTGCCTCAAGAGGCTGCCTGCAACGCTCCCCCCCCCCCCCCCCCTATGCTTTTCTTCAGCTCGCTTCATTGATTGTGTTTTTTTGTTTTTTCAACGTTTTTTATTTTATTATTTTTGGGACAGAGAGAGACAGAGCATGAACGGGGGAGGGGCAGAGAGAGAGGGAGACACAGAATCGGAAACAGGCTCCAGGCTCCGAGCCATCAGCCCAGAGCCTGATGCGGGGCTCGAACTCACGGACCGCGAGATCGTGACCTGGCTGAAGTCGGACGCTTAACCGACTGCGCCACCCAGGCGCCCCTGATTGTGTTTTATTAGAAAAGTAGCGTGGCCACATTATCAATAATTGAAAGTGAACAACCCTCCATTTTACCAAAATCCCCAGTCCAGTCCCCACTGCCTTCGTACAAGAACGACTGCCTTTTGGGTAGAATTCCCTTCGAGCTCTTTTCATATGTATGTACAGTTTAAAAATTTTTTTAAATTTTTATTTATTTATTTTAAAGACTTATTTATTTGTTTGTTTATTTATTTATTTAAGTTTATTCATTTCTGAGAGACAGAGACAGTATGAGCAGGGGAGGGGCAGACAGAGAGAGGTAGACCCAGAATCCAAAGCAGGCTCCAGGCTCCAAGCTGTCAGCCCAGAGCCCAACGCGGGGCGCAAACTCACCACGAGATCATGACCTGAGCTGAAGTCGGACACTCAACCGACTGAGCCACCCAGGCATCCCAAGACTTATTTATTTTTGAGAGAGAGAGAGCTCAAGCAGAGAAAGGGCAGAGAAAGAGGGACAGGATCTGAAGCAGGCTCTGCGCTGAGGGCAGCCAGCCCCAAGCAGGACTCGATCTCACAAATTGTGAGATCGTGACCTGAGCTGAAGCTGGATGCTCAACTAACTGAGCCACCCAGGTGCCCCCTTAAACATTTCTTCAGTGGTTATTTATTTTGAGAAAGAGAGGGAGGGAGAGCAACTGGGGGAGGGGCAGAGAAAGAATCTCAAGCATGGATTGGAGCTTGGAGCTCAACTAGGGGCTTGATCTCACCACGCCTGAGATCATGACCTGAGCTGAAATCAAGAGTCAGGTGCTTAACCAACTAAGTCCCCCAGGCGCCCCTCGTCCGTATACACAGTTTTAACATCTCTGTACTGTACCTACAATTCAGCCTTGTGGATTGTTTTCCCTCCCCGGTAAATTCATGGTGCTGGGTATCTTCTGTTTGCTCCTACAGGTTTTCTCACCAACTGCCTTCACCCTGCTCTGCACTCCCGCAGGCTGCCGTGCGCTCCTTTGCCTCCTTGGCTTCCGGTTGGGTTTGAGAGATGTTTCTACCCCACCTCCCTCCCTTCCAGGTCACTGCAGACTAGCTGAGTCCCTCCATTAAAGGCCGCAGGTCCTGGCTGGTGACCCTCTAGGCCTTCCTCCATGTAGTTCTCTCTCCATGTTCCGATAGGGCCCCACTTACCCCTTCAGGCCCAGCCTGCAAGTGGAAACAGCCCTCCTCTCTGTTGCTTTTCCAAATGCTGCTCACACCGTTGCAAACAGTTCCTTTATTAAACTCTCTTCAAAGTTCCCAATTTTGATTGTGCCATCTGTTTCCTGCTGGGACCCTGATGGTCCCAGAATGTATATCATTAGTATTTTCCAGATTACTACACACAATCTAAGCGCACGGTGGTTGCAAAGCACAGTGTTGAATACACGCATACAGTGTATACAAATGCCGTCGTGCACCTAGCCATTCCCTAATCCGTCCGCGTGTACTCTGCTTCCTGTTTTTTGGTGTGTGTTTGTTTTGGTTTTGGGTTTTGGGTTTTTTGGGGTTTTTTGTTTTTTGTTTTTTTCCCCCAGTATCAAAACCTCCGGGAAGCCCCCCCCCCCCCCCCCCCCAAAAGAGACATTGTGGTTTCATCGCAGGCACTTCCTTTCCTTTCTGGGCTAAAGCTCAAGGCACCCATGCTACTGATCCTTTCAAGTTTGTTTTCAATTGCGGCCTTTGGCTGCCCTCAGGGAACTTACCAGTTGGTAGTGCAAAATTGAGAAATGTGATGCTAGAGGAATAGCTGAGCCAAATGATGTGACACAGGTAGACGTTCTGGGGTTGAGGAGGGATGGAGATGAGAGTTATTGGTAAAGGCCTCCTGGCTGGCTGGGCTGTTTCAGGACAGGGCTTTCTAATTATGACCCAGGTTCCTTTATCTGAATCCAGAAGTGGGCCCTCATCTGACTTTTTGATTCGTGTATCAAGTAAAAATGCCAGGTGTTTACTTTCAACTAGAAAAATGTCTGTCGGGTGGACGTGAATCTTTGCGTCAATATGCCTGGTGCGTCATGTGCTATAAGCGGAAGCCAAGTGGTAACTGGAGTAGCGTTTGGGGAGTACGGGTTTATTGCAAGGAGGGGTCAGATGACTTGAAAGCTTAAGGGCATTAGGCTGGGTACCCAGGCTCACCCACCTCCACGGTAGGGATGACCTTGCCCGTGGGACCTTAATATTCCCAGTCTGTTGGCCAAGACCCCCTTCTCTCTGCCCAGATAGTGGTCCGATATGCATGGTCAGCTTGAGCCTTTGTAACTCTTCCTTTTCCTTGCCTTTGACCCTCCCTTTCACAGAGGCTTTACAATTGCATTCTGCACAGGAATCACCTGGGAATCTTGTTAAATACAGATTGGGATTCAGTAGGTTTGGGGTGGGGCCTGAGAACTTGCAGTTTTAATGTATGCCAAAATTCCTTCAATCTAGTACGACCTCGTCTTCTGGAGCCACTGAGCCCTTTAAGAGAATGCCTTTCTTGGGGGTCCTGGCTGAGTCAGTTGGTGCAGCGTGTGACTCTTGATCTCAGAATAGTGAGTTCGAGCCCCGCGTTGGGTGTACAGATTACTTAAAAATAATCTCTTAAAACCAAATGGATGTCTTTCTTATCTCTGCTCTAGTTGTGATAATAGTAATTTCTAATTTAATATTCGGATGGGCAGTCTTCTGTTTCAGTACCTGGTAGGGGGGTGGAATAGTGGTGGTAGCTTCCTAAAGCGGCAAGGGGAGATCTCTGAGGAGGTGGGACCTTCCTCACCTGGGGGCTGAAGGACTGGCTCAGGTATTCTTTCCTGCTCTTCTCTGTTGCCTGGGAGCTGTAGACCAACCACTCACCACCCATCCTTTACTTTACCTAAAGCCGGAAAACCTCATCACCTGAGGTCTTTGCTTCTTCTGTTTGTGAAGTGACTTAGCTTGAACCTTCAAAGACAGTCTCCTCATAATTTTAAATGAAGAATTGAACAGAATAGGATGGGGAGTTAATCATAAGCATGTTGCTCACACCGCTTTACCTTCTAAAAACACTTGACAGTTTACAGATCACTTAGATATCCACAAACTTTGGATCCTTACAATGCTGGCAGGTGGGGCAGGCATTATCCCTATTTACTAGATAAAAGGAGTCTCACAGAGGGCAAATGACATATCCAGTCTCAACCAGCTACTGGATGGTGGAACTTGGGTTCAACTTGTAAATGCCTTCTTAGCTCCGGGGCACCTGGGTGGCTCAGTTGACTTTGGCTCAGGTCATTATCTCACGGTTCTTGAGTTTGAGGCACGCATCAGGCTCTGTGCTGTCAGCACGGAGCCTGCTTGGGATTCTCTGTCTCCCTCTTGCCCCTTCCCTGCCCTTTCAAAAAAAATAAATAAACATTTTATTTATTTATTTTTATATTTATTAATGTTTATTTATTTTTGAGAGAGAGAGAGAGAGAGAGAGAGAGAGAGAGCGAGCAGGGGAGGGGCAGAGAGAGAGGGAGACACAGAATCCAAAGCAGGCTCCAGGCTCCAAGCTGTCAGCACAGAGCCTGACGCGAAGCTTGAACTCACAAAGTGCGATATCACGACCTGAGCCAAAGTCAGATGCTTAACCGACTGAGCCACCCAGACGTCCCCTAATAAACACTTTTTTTTTAATATTAAAAAACATAAACACCCTCTTAGCCTGGATTGCACGTCTTCTTGATTTTCTATGTAAAAAGAATTGCAGTGCTCCTGGGTGGCTCAGTTGGTTAAGCATCTGACTTCGGCTCTGGTTGTGATCTCATAGTTCGTGGGTTCGAGCCCCACATCAGGTTCTGTGCTGACAGCTCGGAGCCTGGAGCCTGCTTCGGATTCTGTGTCCCTTTCTCTGCCTCTCTCCTGCTTGTGCTAGCTCTCTCTCTCTCTCTCTCATAAATAAATAAAATATTAAAAAATAAAAAGAAAGAATTGTAACAATTGCTGCCTCTCCCCCAGCTTTCTATGATTTGACCCTGCCCATTCTCACTGTCACGGTCCCTACCCAGGCTGCCATCATCACACACTGGAATTATCACCAGAGCAGTCAGTCTAGATTATTAAGACTAGAACAAATGCTCATGGAGCCCTACTATGTGCCAGGCCCTGTGCCAAGCTCTGAGGGTAGGGATGACTTTGTCCTGACCTTCCAGGAGACACAGAGACCTGAAACAGGTCACTGCAACAGGACGAGGAAAGAGCAGTGATGTAAGATGTACAGGCACCTGCGACAGGGCTAGGTGATGGAAGCCTTTTCCTTCCCATGGGTCTTCTGGATGTCAGGTTTTCTTCATCACAGGCACCGAGTGCTGTGTGTTCCCTGGTCAAGATCCTCTAGTGATGTCACAGTGCCAAGACTCCAACATGTGCCACGTCCTCCATTATCTGCCCCTGAATCTTAACTTTCCTTACTACAGCACTCTAAGCTGGTCACAAGTTTATTCCTGATTGGTCCAGACACATATTCTTATGATTCTGGTCAAAGAGTCATAGTGATAACCTTAATACTACTAATTGCTTGTCTGTGTCTCTCTACTAAGCACTTTTTAATGTTATTTCATGCAATGCTCCCATCTCAAAGGGGGTAGGTATCATCTTCCTCATGAAAGAACCTTGGTTCAGAGAGGTTAAGTAACTTGCCCAAGTCACACAGCTAGAACATAGCTGAGTAGAACTAACCGCCTAGGTCAAACCCAAAGACATCCCACACTTGCCATCCCACTCTGCTGAAATGAGGGCAGAGAATGCTGTGAATTAGGGATAGTAATTTTTTTTTCATGTTTAATGTTTATTTTTGAGAGAGAGAGAGAGACAGAGTGAGGGTAGGGGAAAGGCAGAAAGAGGGAGACACAGAATCCAAAGCAGGCTCCAGGCTCTGAGCTGTCAGCACAGAGCCCCACACAGGACTCAAACTCACCAACTGTGAGATCATGACCTGAGCCGAAGTCTGATGCTTAACTGAAGGAGCCACCCGGGCACCTTGGAATTAGTAATTTTGTCTCCTTACTCCTGCTGCTACCCAACCTGAAATACGCACTTTCTGCTTCAGGGATCTCAATGTTGCACTTCTCAAAACACCCCAGAGACTTTCCTCACCTTGAATTCCCTGCATTGTTGCTTGCTGTCTTTATACTGTATGATCTTGGATTACTTAAGCTTCCAATGCCCTGGAATTGTTCTCTAGTGATTTTGTGGAGGTACATTTGAGCCTGACTACAAACTGCTATTCAGACTGGCTAGAGGGCCAACATCCATAATAATAACTAACAAGTAATGTTGCTGAAAATGGAGACAAGTTATTCCGAACTTGCAAGGTGTCAAGAAAGCCTTGCAAAAAAACAAAACCAAAAACAAAAAAGGTGAGCAGTATAATTAGCACGGTCATATCTCTGGGCTACAGTTTTCTCATCTGTAAAGTGCATGGACTTGAACTAGATGGTCTCTAGGCAACAAATATTTACTGTATTCCCCCCAGGCACCAGGCACCGTTCTAGGTACTGGGGATGAAATAGACAAAAATTCTTGCTGTTATTCTAGTAAAAGGAGATGACAATAGACAAAGTAAATACGTAAATACATGAAGTATATATATTATGTCAGATAGCGATAAGGGTGAAAGAGAAATATAAAGCAGGGAGGGGGAAAGGAAATGCCCAGAAGGGACATTATCTGACTTGTATTTAAAAAGGCTCACTAGCTGGGGTGGAGAATAGACAGTAAGCGGATAAGCGAGTAATCAGGGAGACTGGTTAGCAGACAGTTGCTAGCAGTCCAGTCCATGGCTGGTGGTGTGGCTGGGACAAGGAGCAGAGGTTAGAAGTGGTCAGAGTTTGGGGGCGCCCGGGTAGCTCGGTCGGTTAAACATCTGACTTCGGCTCAGGTCACGATCTCGCAGTTCATGAGCTGGAGCCCCGCATCAGACTCTGTGCTGACGGCTCAGAGCCTGGAGCCTGCTTTGGATTCTGTGTCTCCCTCTCTCTCTCTGCCCCTCCCCTGCTCATTCTCTCTCTCTGTCTCTCTCTCTCTCTCTCTCTGTCAGAAATTAGTAAACATATAAATAAATAAATAAATAAATAAGTAAGAAGTGGTCAGGTTTTGAATATATTTTGAACGTAAAGCCAGCATAATTTACTGATGGATTGTATGTAATGCTGACTCAAGCATGTCTCCCAGGTCTTTGCCTTGGAAGGAAGGAACATCTGTGAAGATAAGAGTTGCCATTAATGAAGATGGCAGAGACTATAACTGGAGCAGGTTTTGAGGAGACAATCAAGTGGAAGTATGGAGTAAGCAGTGGAGACATGAGTCTGGAGTTTAAGGGGGAGGTCCAGGCTAGAGAGATAAAGGTGAGGGCCGTCTAGGTATAGATGATGTATCAGACACTTCCTTAAATTCTCTCGGCCTTATCTTCTTCTCCCAGCTTGATGTCGTGCAGTTGGTATTGGCCAGATTTGCAATGGGTACAAACTGACCGTGCCTCACCCCTGCCTCTCTGGGTATTTCTTGCTTCCGGTACAAAGGTGGCTGTAGGACAATCATGGAAACTCACTCAGCACCGCCATATTATGTATAACTCAGAGAGTTGAGTTGATGGGGGAGTTGACACTCATGGGGCCGCCCTTAACCAATGTTGAAGAGAAGCTGGTGGATAAATGTGGATCCCTTTTTATCCCTTAACAGCCAGTTCTGAATCTCCTTAGAAGGTTGTGTGGAGAAAAGCGTCAGTATCCTATAGTGGTTGTCACTCATTAGTGCTCAGTAATGCACTTGAATTGGTTTATCCTTTCTTCTCTGTTTCTGTCACCCTGTCCCTCATTTCTGCTCTCTGGAATTTCATTCCCATATAAACTACCTGCATGCAAACCTTTTATGAAGGCTCTGCTTCTAGAGGAACCTAGGCTAAGCCTCATGGCATTTAACATGAGACTGAATGAGATCACCAAATGGATTGGTGAAGATTGGGTACAGATACAAGGATTGAGCCCCAGGACCCTCCAACATGTAGAGGTGAAAGAGATGGAAAGAACCCACCCTAAAGAATAGCCAAGAAAATGCAGTGTCTTGGAAGCCGAGAGAAACAAGTGTTAAAGGGAGAAGAAGCGGTCAGGTGATCCTCGGTGGGTCAAGTAATATGAAGACTAATGATGACCTTTAGGATTAACCACAAGGGCGGGGGTGGGGAGGATTGCTGATCTTAACAAAGAGCAGTTTGGGTAGAGGTGTGCAGTGATCGAAATGAGTTTGAGACGGGTGCCTGGGTGGCTCGGTCGGTTAGTTGCCAACTCTTGGTTTTGGCTCAGGTCATGATGTCACAGTTTGGGAGTCCGAGTGCGGAGCCTGCTTGGGATTCTCTCTCTCTCTCTGCCCTTCCCTGCTCATGCTCTCTGTCTGTCAAAATAAATAAACTTAAGAAAAAAGAAAAAGAAAAAAAAATGAGTTTGAGAGAGATAAGCTAGAGGGGAAGTAGAGTCAGAAGAAACTCTTTTTTTTTTTAATGTGTATTTATTTATTTTGAGAGAGAGTGTGCGTGTATGGGAGAGCAGAGGAGGGGCAGAAAGGAGAGCGAGAATTCCAAGCAGGCTCTGCACTATCAACGTGAGCCCGAGTCGGGGCTCGAACCCATGACCCACGGAGGGTTTCTCCTGTGCTGAAATCAAGAGCTGGATGCTCAACCAACTGAATCACCCAGGCGTCCCGGGAGAGACTCTTTTCAAGATGGGTGGAATTGTAGCATGTTTAAATACATTTATATGCTGTGGTGAATGATTTAGCAAACAGGGAAATACAGATGATACAGGAGAGAGGAGAGAGCTTTGCTGGAGGGAGGGGATGGGATCTAGAGGCCAGTGAAGGTGTCTGCCTTAGATAGGAGCCAGACAGTTTATCCCCAAACTGCAGGAGAAGCAGAGTATGCGGGTAAATTCTCACATTCCGCGACTCACGGAGCGCTTGAGTCGCAAGATGTCAATCACTTGGGCCTGTGCCATCCACACACCATTGATGAGAAGCAGATCTGCAGTTAGAATCCAGGCTTCCCCTGCCCTGCCCAGCACCCGAGGGCTCTCCCCTTGGGGACAATCCTGACCTTACTCAGCTATCCACCCCTCCTGTGCTCCTAGTCTAGCGGACTCCAGAAAGGACAGCAGAACAGGGAAATGGAGACATGGGCAAGCTTCAGAATAGAACCACCAAATCAGGCGAGTTAACTTGAAGGTCTGCCGGTGAGTTTTGGTGAGTTTCCTAAATACCTAGGGGTATTTAGGAATCAATGTCATCACCGTAAGGAAAGCTGTAAACGGGCAAACTGGGTTGAGCAAAATGCAGAAGGAGGATATTATAAACCCAAGTACAGACCGAAGGGCACAAATCCTTCTGGAACCTAAATTCCTGGTTTCGAATACTGTCAGGCCTGGTTTTCCTGATTTGAAGTTTGGAAACATGGTCTCTCTAAGCTTAGAGTTGAGTGGGTGGGCAGTGAGTGTCTGGGGTGGGGGGAGGGGGGTGTCACAGAGAGGCACAAACCGTGGGGAAGAGCCACACACACACACAGCTTTGCCTTGACCTCCAGGAAGCTTGCAAAAACCCCTGCATTCTCTCTCAAACATTCTCCGTGCTTTTGTGTGACGTCCTGTGTCAGGTATGCAGGGCAGGGGAGTGGAGGGATATACAAAACAGGTAAACTGAAAGAGGTCCTGTCCTCAAATTTTTACGATCTTTTTTTTTTTAATATTTA
This sequence comes from Panthera uncia, assembly GCF_023721935.1. Lineage (NCBI taxonomy): Eukaryota > Metazoa > Chordata > Mammalia > Carnivora > Felidae > Panthera > Panthera uncia. Next base: position 5,529,759 of record NW_026057580.1, read on the forward strand.
CTTTTGAGAGAGAGAGAGCGCACAAGTGAGCGGGGGAGGGGCAGAGAGAGGGAGACAGAGGATCCAAAGCAGGCTCCAGGCTCTGAGCTGTCAGCACGGAGCCCGATGCGGGGCTCAAACTCACGAACCACGGGATCATGACCTGAGCTGAAGTCAGACGCTTAACCGACTGAGCCACCCAGGCGCCCCCAAAGTTTTACAGTCTTACAAGAAGAAGCTATTTGCTCATTTGACTAATTTTGGTCTCTTGTTTCTCAGTTATTTCAGGCCTGGACAGAAGGAAGCATGCAGTTTATGGGGAGTCTGTGTCTCTAGTCACTATAAAGGTAGTTCCCTAACTATGGATTCAAAAATATAAATTAGAAACTGCTCTTGGGTACGAATTTCTCCCATGTGAGCTTGTTGAGTGCGATCCACTTATCTCCAGGGCCGATGGCCAGTTAAATCCTGCCCAAGTAGCAGAAAGCCTGTTTGTTTTACGACAAACAGGAAAAGGGGGCCCTCGCTGAAATTCGGGCCTCGGCTAGAACCTGAAGCCAGTGCTGTGCTGATTGTTTGGGGAATACTTAAGCTGGGACAGTTTGTGACGCCTCTCTTCCCCCTTTCCACCAGGACAGTATTTGACGAGGTGTGTGCAGGCCCAGGATCTGACCCCCCAGTCGGGTGCTGAGGGTGGGCCGGGGATTTGAAGAGCTGGAATGTCACCGTGTGATAACCCAGGAATGCGTCTCTGACAAAATCATCCTGATGTCTTCATTTCTGTCGCCCTTTGCAGCTGTTTCAAAACACTTGCCGGTATCAGTGATTTCATGGAATCCTCACCTCCTTCTCGTGAGGGAGGCGGAGCAGGGTTTATTATCACCGTGGTACAGCTGGAGACACTGAGGGTCCGAGGGGCCATGTGACTCAGCCCAGGTCACGGGACTAAGAAGCAGCTGAGCTGGAACTCAGGCTGGGTCTCCTGACGGTGAGTCGGATGCCCAGGTGACCGGGAGCCTCCACAGCCACTTGGTGCTCAGATGAGGGTGTGGCCTTCCTGCCTGTGACTCCCAGGACCGCCTGGCTTTGGGTCCTGGCTCTGCCCATACCAGCTGTCTGGCCTTGGACAGGTTGGTTAAGGGTCTCTGTGCCTCTTTCCTCATCTGTAAAATGAGCGAAATAATAGTACCCGAATCCCCAGAAGGTGTTTTGAGGAGTAAATGAGGTATCATAGAGAAGGCAAAACATATCTGTCCTGGTGCAAGACATCCATACATGTTATATCCCCTCCCCGCCTCAGAAAGCCTTTTCCTTAAGGCACAACCCAAAAGACTTGTTTAAGAATTCTGCAGGGGCACCTGGGTGGCTTAGTTACGCATCTGACTCTTGGTTTCGGCTCAGGTCATGATCTCACAGTTCGTGAGTTTGAGCCCGTGTCGGGCTCTGAGCTGACATTGCGGAGCCTGCTTGGGATTCTCTACCCCTCTCCTCCTCGCTTTTTATCCCTTTCTCTCTCAAAATAAATAAATAAACATTAAAAAAAAAAAAAGAATCCTGCAGAAGCTTTCCTGCTTTGCTACCTTTCCTCACCCACCCTGCCCTCTCTCTGTGATAATGCTACCCTGTGTTACTGCTTTTTACTTTTCATAGTGCTTTCCTAGCCACACCTCTTGAGATTTTCCTGACAACCCCGTAAGGTCATAGAACCCAAAAGTCTTCTTCACTCTCTTCTTACAAATGAGGGAAAACCAAGGCAAGAGAGGCGACTGCCCTAAGGCAATGCCTCTGATGGCCGCAGAGCTGGGACTCCGGCCCCCTTGGAGTTTCAACTCTTGGTTACTGGAAATCGTTAATTGTCTGGGTTTCCTTTTTTGCCTTTGGAAGTGGCAGCTAAGGGACCTCACTGAATCTCTGCGAGCTCAGGATTACCTTTCAGACTGAAAACAACCCAGAGCAGAGCAATTGGCTTGCAGCTAACAGACGCCTTCCAACCCACGCAACCTCCCTGCACATCCTTGGGCCTGGGGGGGTTGGAGAGGCAAACCCGGGTAAGGGATGAATTCCAGCAGGCTCCCTACAAGTGGGTGACAGTTGAAAAGGTCAAAAGGGTGCTGCTCCCTCCTGATATTCCATCATTAGCTCCGCTGCTTGATATCTGAGAACACCTTGGACAAATCAAGGTGCACCTCAATTTCCTCACCTAAAACGGGATGACTGGATTAGATAATGTCTCCGCTGCCTTCCTGATAGCCCAAAAGGGACTTGCTTAAGGACAACAGTAAAACATTACAGGCAACTAAAAAAAAAAAAAAACAACAACAAAAAAAACCAACAACCTCTTTTGGGGCGCCTGGATGGCTCAGTTGGTTAAACGACTGACTTCTGCTCAGGTCATGATCTCCCAGTTTATGAGTTCAAGTCCTGCATCAGGCTCTGTGCTGACAGCTCAGATCCTGGAGCCTGCTTCAGATTCCGTGTTTCCCTCTTTTTCTGCCTATCCTCTGCTCGTGTGCTCTGTCTCTCTATCAAAAATAAATAGTAAAATAAAATAAAATAAAATAAACCTTTTTTTTAAAGATAACTTATTTATTTTTAAAAGAAAGAGAGCATGGGGGAGGTCAGAGAGAGGGAGAGAGAATCCCAAGCAGGCTCTGCAATGCCAGCACAAAGCCCAATGTGGGGCTTGAACCCACCAACCACGAGATCATGACCTGAGCCGAAATCCTACACTGAACTGATTGAGCCACCCAGACACCCCCCCAAAAAACTTTTTTATTATGAAAAATTTCAAACCAAATTTAATGTCAACAAAACTCCCACTTATGCTTTACCTATCATTTACATTCTTTCTTGTTTCTTCTGTACCTCCAGCCCCTCCCACTTGGTTATTTTGTATAGTTGCATAGCTAGTTTGTATAGCTCTTGTTGTAAGTGAAATTTACAAACATTGAAACAGAAATATTTAAAAAAATTTTTTTTAATTTGTTTTTATTTTTGAGAGAGAAAGAGAGACAGGGTGTGAGTGGGGGAGGAGCAGAGACAGAGGGAAACCCAGAACTAGAAGCAGGCTCCAGGCTCCGTGCTGTCAACACAGAGCCTGATGAGGTGCTCAAACCTACGAACTGTGAGATCATGACCTGAGCCCGAAGTTGGACACTTTAACTTAGCCACCCTCTTGTTTGTTTGTTTGTTTGTTTTTTTAAAAAAAATTTTTTTTCAACGTTTTTTATTTATTTTTGGGACAGAGAGAGACAGAGCATGAACGGGGGAGGGGCAGAGAGAGAGGGAGACACAGAATCGGAAACAGGCTCCAGGCTCCGAGCCATCAGCCCAGAGCCTGACGCGGGGCTCGAACTCACGGACCGCGAGATCGTGACCTGGCTGAAGTCGGACGCTCAACCGACTGCGCCACCCAGGCGCCCCATGTTTGTTTGTTTTTTAACGCTTATTTATTTTTGAGAGAGAGAGAGAGAGGAAGAGAGTGCAAGTAGAGGAAGGGCAGAGAGAGAGGAAGAGAGAGAATCCCAACCAGGCTCCACACTATCAGTGCGGAGCCGGATTTGGGGCTCGATCTCACCAATTGTGAGATCATGACCTGAGCTGAAATAAAGAATCAGACGTTTAAACTACTGAGCCCCAGGGGCGCCTGGGTGGCTCAGTCGGTTAAGCGTCCGACTTCAGCTCAGGTCACGATCTCACGGTCCGTGGGTTCGAGCCCCGCATCGGGCTCTGGGCTGATGGCTCAGAGCCTGGAGCCTGCTTCTGATTCTGTGTCTCCCTCTCTCTCTGCCCCTCCCCAGTTCATGCTCTGTCTCTCTCTGTCTCAAAAATAAATAAACGTTAGAAAAAAATAAAAAATAAAAAAATAAACTACTGAGCCCCAAACGCAGAAATCTTAACCGTGTAATACTGACAAATAGATTTGCCCATGTAAACTATATCTCTTTCACAATATAGAATATTTACACCTTTCTAGAAAGTTCTCTCCTGTCCATCACGGTCAAATGGATAACTGAACTTATTAAACAATTAAATTAAACATCAGTGTGAGCTTAGGACACTGAGGGGTTAGCACACGCTCTCTTCACTCTGGCTAGGTCAGAGTCAGGTCTGCTATCTTAAGCTATTTTTCTCCTTCCAGCTTCTGTCCACTCCTGCCATCCTGTGGGTCCCTAGAGGTGATGGTCTTCTGCATGTACTCTGTGTCCACTTATTCTATTACCCTGGCTGCAAATTCTTAGAAGCTTTCTTTTGGGACACCTGGCTGGCTCGGTCGGTAGAGCTTGCGACTCTTGATCTCGGGATCATGAGTCCGAGACCCATGTTGGGTGCAGAGATTACTAAAGATATAAACTTAAAAAAAAAAAAAAAAAAAAAAGCTCTCTTTTGTTTTTCCTAAACACTTATTCTCCATGTTTTTTCTTTTGTTTTCCTCTTTTTCTTTTCTTTTCTTTTTTTAGTATGTATTTATTTTGGGGAGAACACAAGAGGGGGAGGGGCAGAGAGCGGAACTGAAGCAGGCTCCGCACTGACAGGCTGACAGCAGAGATCCCGATGTGGGGCTCGAATATATGAACCGCGAGATCATGAACTGAACCAAGGTCAGACCCTTAACTGAGCCATCTAAGTGCCCCCTTCTGTTTTTCTTTCCTACGACTGTTTCTCATAATGCTGTTTCTCTCCTTTAGAGCACTCTCACTCTTCTGAGTTCAGCCCATCTTCTCTGAGTTCACTGCCCTTTGTTTTGGACTGTTTATATCCTGGACATTAGGCACTGAGCTGTAACCCTAGGGCCCCCCTCCCCCACACAAAGGCCAGGCACTTAGTCCACATGAGGAAGAGAGGGAATGAATGCAAAGGACAAGCTCTAGAAACACCTGCAGTCCACTAAGGAACCCCAACCTGTCAGCTTTGTCATTTCTGGACCACATCTTTCTCTCTGCATTGAGCAAGAAGCTATTTATCTGCCCCTCTGGAAGCCCCAGCATTTCAAGGGAAGGAGGCTGATTTACTGGCAAAATGTGACCCAGAGGACCATTCTCCCCCACCCCCACCCCCACCCTCCATCATTAAAAAAAAAAAAAAAAAAACAGAGCAAGCTGGGCTATCAGGGATACTTCCTGTTTTCCTCTCTTGAAAGCATCCTGGATAGATGAAACAGGGATCCAAGGGACTGTCTGCCTCTGGGGCTTTGGGACTGGCAGAATGGCTTTTAACCCTCTGCTGTCTCCAGCGCCTGAGTGCCGTAGGTAGTTTATGTGTTCTAATTCCTGGGTAGATTTAACTTCTTGAGGGCAGGGGCCTTGCATTCATGCTTTCGTCAAACATTACTGTACTCTACTAAATGCCAGCCTTTGTTTGAGGATCTGGGGATACAGGGATGAATATATGACACAGTCCCTGGCCTCATTCATCAAACAGCAATGACTACAAGTGCTGACAAGATTAAGCACTTTCTCTGTGTCATGCATTCGCTACATGCTTTTCATGCATTCAGTCCTCACAACGAGCTTATGGGGCATTATTATGCCCATTTTACAGATAAGGAAAGCAAGACTTATGAAAGTTAAATAAGCTGTCACAGGCACACGAGTAGCAGATGCCAAGGCTGGGGTTAGAGTCCAGTGGTCCGACAGCTCAGTCCACCTTCTTCGCTGCTATGCTAGCCTGCCCTCTGCAGAAACTACCTCCGTGTCTTAAACGTGGTAATGACTCACTGCAAGTAATTTTTACAAACGCGGTTTATTGCTTGGGCTTGGTCAGGGTATCTTCCGATGACCAGGTTTGTTTGCAATCCACTTACTGCACTGTATCAGACTAGATTGGACGTGAGGTGGTTTGCAGCCCCTGAAGACTGGAAAGCAAGGCTGAGAAACTAAGAGGTCATGTTTGGCCCCCGTTTGGAAGATAAAGACTGTTTCAGTCTCTTTCATTCCCCTGCCATTTCTGGAACAGTTCTGATTCCCCCTACCTTTTTCTTTTCTTTATTATTATTAAAAAAAAATTTTTTTGTGGGGTAGGGGGAAGAATATTTTTGAAAAAAAACTTGATGGGAAGTTGATACATTATAACAGCAACGAAGTGAACTGTATATACCGAGGAATTATTCTACGCCTTTGCTTATGTCATCGTTTACATCCTCGCAACAATAGTTGGTTTTGTTTTTCCATTTCTGGGGAGGACCCGAGGCGCGGACTGGTTTAGTTAGCATACCCCAGATCACACAGCTAGACAGAACCAGGTTTTTGATCCTAGGTTTGCCTAACTCCAAAACCTACATTTTAATCATGCTGTCTCCCTGATGCTGGAACTTGGCAGAGAGAGGAAGGAACTCCCTTCCTGCTGACCTTCCTGACACAGTTAAGTGGCGGGTGAGGATACCCAGTAACCTTGAGATCTGTTGGTTAGGGATCCTGGCACAAAAGGATCTTAAGGTGCTTCTGAGCTGCAATTTTATCTCTTTAAGACCCAGGGCTCCCATGCCAAGGCTGTTCCGTGATCCTCGGAGATTTCAGGGGTGGGGAAACTGGATGGAACGCGCTGACATACAACAAGCAAAAAAAGACCTCAGCATTTTTGCCTCGCCTCGGTGGCTCCTGCCTTTTTTTTTTTTTCCTCTCTCCCTCTCTCATTTATTTATTACTATGCTATTCCCTGGCCCTGCTGCTGTGTCAATACTGATAAAAGCAAATCTCCCCACAAACAGGTGCAGCCAGAGCTGCCCCTTGGACAGCTGCCAGGGAATGTGATCGCTCAGCTGAGGTGACCTGCCCCTGCCCAACCCCCTTCTCGGGTTCCAGCCCAGGGCATGTGTCCTTGGGCGGTTAATGTCCGCATGTTCAGAGCCTGGTATCTCAGCTGGCATCACGGACTCAAGATGGCAGATGTAGTTGCGGTGGGGTGGGCGTGTGCAGGACAGAGGGGGGCCTCCGGGAGTTACTTATTTTCCCTTTCGGTTTCTTCGGAAATTACATGGACAATACTATGTCACCAAGTCCCTCCTGCAAGTATTTGAAAATATTTCCTAAGAATATCACCCCCTGATTTTTCTAGATAAGAAATATTTTTTTCCAGGCCCACCCGTTTCCAACTTCACATATACACTTGCAATTTAATGACCCGAAAGACATTATCTGAGCACCTCCTAGGGCTCAGTGGAGGGTTCACCTACAGAAACATTTTGTGAGGCAACCCTGTTACCCAGGATGCGTTTTGATGCTGCCAAGCCCTGTGACTTTGACCTCCGGTGTGTAAAAGATTATATTCCATCCCCCCTCCCCCGCCCCCATGTCTGTGTTTTGTCCCCAAGCATCATTTCCCCACTTCCCTAGGGCACCAGCCTTTCCGGAAATGCCCCAGCTCAGCAAGCGGCCTCCACCTCCCCGGGAAGTGAGAGGGGGCCGTGTGGCGGTGACAGCACAGGGCGGGCCTGGGGCCGGGCCGGGCCGGGCCGGGCCGGGCCGGGCCGAGGGCAGGGGCCGGAGCCGGAGCCGGAGCCGGAGCCGGAGCCGGAGCCAGAGCGGGAGCCTCCCGCCCCGCTGAGCGGCCCGCAGAGCAGCGCGCGGCTCCGGGAGGGGAGGACGTTGCTATGCAAATGCGCCGCGGCCTGCGGGCCCCCTTTACCCAGGGGCCCTCCGGTTGCCAAAACAGACCATTCCCCAGAACAGTCGCCTAGAAACGGGCGCTGTCATAGCAGCCTCTCAGCAGCGGCGAGCCAGCCGCGCTGCCAGGAGGAGCTGGGTCAGGGTGTTCAGACCTCCTCAGCACCCCCTCCCCACCCCGTCTCCACCTCAGGGAGGGGAGTGGTGGCTTGGGCCCCTCCTTGGAGCAAGGGAGGGCACTAATTGGATTGGAACACTCCAGAAACACATCAGCTGCTCCTCCCTGGGGGAAAGGAGTGTGAGGGGGAGGCTTCAGACTGTCTTTGTGATGGGTCTCAGCCTCACCCTCCCTGAGCCTCGCCCTGATTTGGTCCTCACCAGCCTCTGCCCACCCGGAACCTCCCTCAGGGCACCACAGCCAGCTCGGGGTGGAGGGGAGGGGGCAGACAACAACCAGATAACCCCGCAAAGAAATTCAGCCATAAAGAGGGGTACGCGATGCAACAGCAATTGAAGATACAGGGTCTGACCTGCTTTGAGGGGGTTAGGGAAGAATGCAGGTTTGCTGTGAGTCCCAAGCCGGTGTCCTGGCCACTACCTCCCCCAGCCCTTCCCCTTCTCAGCAGGCTCCTCTCACTCAGCCTGTGGGGCCTGGCCATCCCCCCAGGCCCTGGGAGCAGGGACGTTTTCCTACCTTATTTGGCAGCAAGAGAGCTTGTCATTTAAGTGCATGCATCTTGCCTCTTAACAATTACAGTATAAACTTCTAAAAGGCAGGACCCATATAATTCTGTGATGGCACACCTTGACCATGAAGAACACAACTGATTTGAACAGATCTGCTTGAAAGTGGTGCCAGTGATGTTTATCACCCTGGGAGGCCTCTAATGTTGCCTTTGCAGCAACTGTTTTAGAGTGGCCCTCAGAGACTACTTAAAACCTCATGAAACTCTGGGATTGGGGACGGGAGAAGATTCAGTGTCAGCCTGAGTGACATTAAGCCAACAGGTGGGCTACAGAGAAAGTGACTCCTCAGGATGCAGCATTCCCTGGGGTCTAGATGCTGCACGCCATGGCCAGAGCACGAGCCTGACGGCTGGGGGCAGCTTTGTACTAACGTGCTGGGCGAGAGACCTTCCTTCGTAATCCACGGACGGCCTTGGGAGTTGTATGGATTCTATAAACTTGAAGTCTTCGTTCAATCTTGTTTAGTAAGGCAGCATGTAAACGTGTAATCTCTCCCTTCTCTTTCTCCTTTCCTTTCTCCTGCACTGAGTGCCTACTGTGTGCCAGGCACTGGAGATTCAGAGAATAATTAAATTGATATCATTCTATATTTGTAAGGAGAAAAATAATGCATAGTGCAGGCGACATTTGCCCTGCATTAAAGTCACCAGTATGTATCTTTTGATTAACTTTCTTGTGTTTGTGGGTTTTCCCTAGATCATAAATCTCACTTCTCTGGAGGCCAGAAATTTACTTTCCCAGACTCCTTTGCAACTAAGGTGTAGGCATGTGACCTAGGTTCCACCAATCAGATGCATGCACATGAGGTTTTTGATTTGGAAGAGGGCAACAGGAAGCAGGTGTCCTGGGGAAGGGGGTTAGAGGAGGCATCTGGCCTTCAGAGCAACAGGAGGAATGGTGTGAGATCCAATTCCCACCATTGTTGAAGGGGGTGAGTTCAGGCAAGTTGCAGAATTTATGCTGATAGCTGCCTTGGTGGTTTGGCTAGAAAAGTACCCTGAGGTGGTTTGGGCATCATCCCTGAATTCTGAGCCTCTGTGCCTGTCTTCCCTTTTGGATTCTGTGAGCTACTGAATGTTTTTTAATAAGTTCCTTTTCTGTTAGGGGCACCTGGGTGGCTCAGTCCGCTAAGCGTCCGACTCTTGATCTCAGCTCAGGTCATAATCTCACAGTCCTTGAGATCAAGCCCCACTGTCAGACTCTGTTGACAGGGCAAAGCTTGCTTGGGATTCTCTCTCTGCGTCTGACTCTGCCTCTCCCTCAACCCCCATGCCACTTAGCTTGCTTTCTTAAAATAAACTGAAAAAGGGGCTCCTGGGTGGCTCAGTCGGTTAAGCGGCCAACTTCAGCTCAGGTCACGATCTCGTGGTCTGTGAGTTGGAGCCCCGCGTCGGGCTCTGTGCTGACAGCTCAGAGCCTGGAGCCTGCTTCTGATTCTGTGTCTCCCTCTCTCTGCCCTTCCCCTGCTTGCTCTCTGTCTCTCTCTCTCTCTCTCTCAGAAATAATAAGCATTAAAAAAAAAAAACAACCATAAAAGCAGCACCTGGGTGGCTCATTCGGTTAAATGTCCGACTTCAACCCAGGCCATGATCTCAAGGTTTGTGAGTTCAAGCCCCACATCAGGCTCTGTGCTGACAGCTCAGAGCCTGGAGCCTGTTTCAGATTCTGTGTCTCCCTCTCTCTCTGCCCCTCCCCCGCTCACGCTCTGTCTCTCTCTCTCTCAAAAATAAACAGAAAAAATAATTAAGGGGCACCTGGGTGGCTCGGTCGGTTAGGCGTCCGACTTCAGCTCAGGTCATGATCTCACGGTCCATGAGTTCGAGCCCCGAGTCGGGCTCTGTGCTGACAGCTCAGAGCCTGGAGCCTGTTTCAGATTCTGTGTCTCTCTCTCTGCCCCTCCCCTGTTCATGCTCTGTCTCTCTCTCTCTCAAAAATAAATAAACGTTAAAAAAAAAATTTAAAAAAAAATGATTAAAAAAATAAAAATGAATAAACTGAAAAACCAAATCATCACAAAAAAAGAGAAGTTCCTTTTCAGTTAGAGTGGATTCTGTCGTTTGCAACTAAGAACTCTGACACAGATGGATGGATGAATGAATAGGTGGATGGATGGGTAGGTTGAAGGGTGGGTGGAAGAGAGGATAAAGGGTGGGTGGGCAGGCACCAAAATATGGAGTGATTTGGGGCGGTGGGACTTTAGGTTATTTTTTCTCTTTTCTCTGGATTTTCTTTTCCTTCTCCCTCCTCCTCCTCTTGCTCCTCCTTATTTCTTCTATGAAAGCATGTTACTTGCAGAGTAATAAAAAAAAGTTATCAGAAACCAGCATCTAGAAGAGTTCACAACACAGGGAAGATAAAAAAAAATGGAGGTTCTAAGCCAGTAAGAGCTCTGGAAGGGCTCTGGCTCTGGACTTCGATTCCACTGTCTCACCACGCGTGCCCTGACCCCCAGCAAGCCTTGAATTTCTCTCCCTCCTCCACACCCAAGGCTGTGCCCACCAATCAGAGGCATGCACTGGCTCATCCTGCTTTGTGACATTTTCCTGTTGTTACCCAACAGTCCTAGTTTACCTTGAGCAAGGATGACACACACACTTGTGACTCACCCCATATTGTTCTGCCCTCTCCCAGCTCTGGCCTTCCAGTGGCACTGACTATCCCTTGGCTGGCAAGTACAACAACCTTGTTCTACAGCTATGTTTCACATGGCATGTCCCATCACCCGCCATAGATTGTCAGTTCCATGGAGGCTGGGATTGCAACTTACATGATGTTTGCAAACTCCCAAAGCTTGGTGGGAAGTAGGGTTTTAAGATGCGCCTACAGAAGATGAGGATTGTATGGTTTCTTTTCACTTTGGTGACTGCCACAGTAAACTTCTTTTATTAAGCAAACTCTCTGCCCAGCATGGGGCTTAAACTCACGACCCTGAGATCAAGAGTCCCATCCATGCTCTGCAGACTGAGCCAGCCTTGTTCCATAATGAAATTTTAAAGTTTTTGCAGTCAGGGCCCTTTTCCTCTCTCCTTCCCTCTCACCCACCCTTCTTTCCTTCCTTCCTTCCTTCCTTCCTTCCTTCCTTCCTTCCTTCCTCTTTCCCCTCCTTCCTTCCTTCCTTCCTTCCTCTTTCCCTTCCTTCCTTCCTTCCTTCCCTCCCTCCCTCCCTTCATTCCTTCCTTCCTTTGTTTCCTTCCTTCCTTCCTTCCTTCCTTCCTTCCTTCCTTCATAAATGTCTCTGATGTGCCAGGTGTTTACTGTTTAATATCAAGAAACAAATATAAATAGGCAAATAAGTGGGGGGGAAAAGTGGCAGAAGAGCTTGGATGGCCAAGTGTGCAGGGGAGAGGAGTGTTAGTTGGGAATAGAAACCGCTTTTTTTATTTAAGTTTTTTTTTTAATGTTTATTTATTTTGAGAGAGAGACAGAGAGCATGAGCAGGGGAGGGGCAGAGGGAGAGGGAGAGAGAATCCCAAGCGGGCTCCACACTGTCATTGCTAAGCCTGACACAGGGCTCAATCCCACGAACCGTGAGATCATGACCTGAGCCCAAATCAAGAGTCAGACACTCAACAAACTGGGCCACCCAGGAGCTCCGGAAAAGGCTTCTTCATAGGAATAATATCAAGCGTTTATTCTAGGACGCCCTGTTCTCAGTATTTAACATATGCTCATGCGCCTCATCCTCGAAATAGCAACAGGGCAAGTACTATTGTTACTTTCGTCTTACAGGTGACGAAACGGAAGCCCTGAGAAGTTTAATGTCGTATGGGATTGCTGCAGAGCTGGGACTTGCACCCGGGCCTCTGGGTTCTAACGTCAATGAGCTTCACTGTGGCGTTGTACTGCATGGAGAAGATCCTGGAAAGGTAAGGGATCATCAAGCATGGAGGCCGTCTAATAGTCAAGGGCACGGAGGGCCACCTGTCTGTTCAGCTCGGATGTGGGTGCACAGGGGAGCGGGATGGTGCAGGGTGGAGGGCACACTCAGTAGCAACTGAGAACTCACTACGACAGCCTTGGATGTTCTCTTTATTTCTCGAAAGGTAATTTCATTGCAAGTTCAAACCTCTTGCATGATCTGTCTTCTAGGCCATCCTCTCCATTTCTAGTCTCTTTAAAAAAAATTTTTTTTTTTAATGTTTATTTATTCTTGAGAGAGAGGCAGAAAGACAGAGCGTGAGCAGGGGAGGGGCAGAGAGAGAGAGGGAGACACAGAATCGGAAGCAGGCTCCAGGCTCCAACCTATCAGCATAGAGCCCGACGCGGGGCTCGAACCCACCAATTTTTTTTTTTTTTTAAATGTTTGGTTTGCTTCTTTACCCCAACTGCTGTAGTGGCTCTTGGGCATCCAGAATCAACCTTTTCCTCCAAAAGAAATACACAAACATCCACGTGCCCTGTTGGCCTCTCCACTGACCTGTGGCCCTTATCACACCCCTTTGCTCCCAGCGCTCCCCCCACACCACTTTCCACCAATCCCATTGAATTTTGGTGCTTCCCCCCACCCCCACCCCCACCTTGCTCTGATCGAGAAAATGGACTTGGGAGACGTGTCCTCCTCTGAACTGCTCTGGCAGTGGGGTCTCAGCCAGTGGCTGCCTGCTCGTGGGCTGCAGGGTTATTGCAAGAAGTCTCTGTGTCTATTTGTACTCCAAATACTGTCTGCCGACTGTATAAGTAATGTCTGGGTATAGCTAACTGTGCTGCTGCTCTTTGGCGGTGCTGCTTCCCTGGTCGTTTTTCCACTGTGAATTTCCCTGGTTGACTAAAACCCTAAATAACAGCTCCATTCATTTGCAGGCTTGCAACAATTTCCAAAGCGGGGAAGGAGTCCTCCTGTTAGAGCAGGTTGGAAACCACTGAGCCGGGCTGTGGAGGCAGCATGTTATACCCCCTCAGCAGAGACGGAGTCATGAGACCTGAGGTCAGGTTCCAGCCCCTCCCCTGGCTGGTTGGATGATCTTGGGGGCAATCCCATGTGACTTGGAGAGCTTTGGTTTCCTCACCCTGGAGCAGAGATCACAAAAATTATTTGGCTGGATTGTCAAGAAGATTAAATGAGATAGATAAAGGGCTTTGGAAGCCGTGAGGCTTTGCAGAAGTGGAAGGATTGTTGTGGTCATCTTCTTACATGCATTATCAGCTTCTTAAGGGCAGGGACAGTTCCCTCAGTGACGCCCCTCACCCCCATCACCTCTTGCACTCACAGGGGACTATGAGATGACCTCGTAAAAACACCACCAAGTGACTAGCACAGCGGCTCAGCACACAGCAGGTGCTTAATAAATGGTAGCTGCTACGTATGCGTGGGCATCTGGTTGAAATCTTCTCTCTGCCACTGCTGAGTTAGGGAGCGTGGCCGTGGGCAAGGTTAGCACTGACATGCCCTAGTGTCCTCGTCTACCACATGGCTGAGAAGAGCAGCTAGTTCATGAAGTGACTGTCACACAGGAAGAGTTGTGTATATAACAGAGCCAGGCACAAATCAACCACTCTGTAGGCAGCAGCTGTTGTTATTATTATTTTTCTGAATTTTTTAAACATTTATTAATTTTTGAGAGAGACGGAGCATGAGTGGGGGGAGGGGGAGGAGCAGAGAGAGAGGGAGACACAGAATCTATTTTTTTTTTTTAATTTTTTTTTAACGTTTATTTATTTTTGAGACAGAGAGAGGACAGAGTATGAACGGGGGAGGGTCAGAGAGAGGGAGACACAGAATCGGAAGCAGGCTCCAGGCTCTGAGCTGTCAGCACAGAGCCCAACACGGGGCTTGAACTCATGGACCACGAGATCATGACCCGAGCCGAAGTCGGCCGATTAACCGACTGAGCCACCCAGGCGCCCCGAGACACAGAATCTAAAGCAGGCTCCAGGCTCTGAGCTGTCAGCACATGGGGCTTGAACCCATGAACCGTGAGATCATGGCCTGAGCTGAAGTCAGACGCTTAACCGACTGAGCCACCCAGGCACCCCTGTTGTTATTTTACTATTATGCACTGAGCGATTCTTTTTTTTTTTTTTTTTAACGTTTATTTATTATTGAGAGACAGAGAGACATAGAGCATGAGCAGGGGAGGGGTAGAGAGAGGGGGAGACACAGAATCCGAAGCAGGCTCCAGGCTCTGAGCTGTCAGCACAGAGCCCAATGCAGGGCTTGAACTCACGAGCTGTGAGATCACGACTTGAGCCGAAGCCGGTCGCCTAACCAACTGAGCCACCCAGGCACCCCAGAGCGATTCTTTAAGAGGTGATGTGCAAAGGTCGCCAGACTGGAAAGGAGGCAATGTAGCTCCTGGTCTTTGTTCAGAGTCATCAAGGCCTTCAAAGATAGCTAGATGCTCAGGCCAGCCTCTAAGGTTCAGCACAGATGATAGAGCCGTGAATATGCTCATGTGCCATTTCTAGGTGTGGCCTAGATCCCCACAGCAGACATTGTTAGGTAAAGGGGTGCACCTTTAACATGTGGGTTAATACCACGATTGTCCAACATGCACATATTCGTGTTTGCATTCTTTCCTATCCAAGCAAAAGGGTCTGTCTCCCCACACCCCACCCACCCACATTTTCAAGTTTTAATTTTATTCATTTTTTTTGACTAGGTAATATTTGCAGTCGGCACATAATTTTAAAAGGTGCAAAGGGGCGGGTTGCCTGGCTGGTTCAGTCAGTGGAGCGTGCATGTGACTCTTGATCTCGGGGTTGTGCGTTCAAGCCCCACGTTGTGGGTAGAGATTCCTTTAAAAAAAGAAAAAAAGGTACAAAGAGACATGCAGTGAGAAGTCTCCTCACCCCATCCCAGCCAGCCAAGTTTCCTCCTCAGAAATACAAACTTTGATCTCAGCCTACCTGGCAAGTGGAAAATGCTATCTGACTAAATGAATCTCACCATTCATTTACTTATTTTTAAAATGTTTATTTATTTTTGAGAGAGAGAGAGTGAATAGGGGAGGGGTAGAGAGAGGGAGACTAAGGATCTGAAGGGGACTCTGTGCCCTCAGAGCCCAAGGAAGGGCCTAAACTCAGGAATCATGACAGTATGATTTGAGCGAAGTTGGTTGCTTAACTGACTGAGCCACCTAGGGCCCTTTAAATCTCACTATTTATTTGTTTGTTTGTCTTTAATGTTTATTTTTGAGAGAGAGAGAGAAAGAGGCAGAGACAGAATCAGAAGCAGGCTCCAGGCTCTAAGCTGTCAGGACAGAGCCCAATGCAGGGCTCGAACCCACGAACCATGAGACTATGACCTGAGCCAAAGTCGGACGCCCAACTGACTGAGCCACCTAGGCGTCCCTGAATCTCACCATTTAAAGAATATTTCGGGGCGCCCGGGTGGTTCAGTCGGTTAAAGCATCCGACCGTCATGCTTTCACAGTTGGTGAGTTCCAGTCCCACATCAATCAGGCTCTGTGCTGACAATGCAGAGTCTGCTTCGGATCCTCTGTCCCCCTCTGTCTCTGCCCCTCCCCTGCTCATTCTTTTTCCTTCTCTCAAAAATAAATAAAACATTAAAAAATAAGAAAGAATATTTTGCGTTTAAAAATCTTTCTAATTTATTTTATAACTGGAAGTTTGTACTTTTTAATCCCCTTCCCCTCTAACCTCTCCTCTGGCAACGACCGGTTTATTCTCTATTGTTTTTATGTGAAAACAAACCAGAATATACTTTAGAGTAGAATGTTGCATCTGAATGAACTCTGAGATAAAACCAGAAACTTCAAAGAAGTTTTATGTTCAAGGGTGGGGTGGGGTGGAAACGTGCTTCTGGTTCCGCCTCCTACCTTCTCGTGGGGGGGGAAAGGTTGACACAGCTCTGAATTAGTGTATAAAGCACAACCTTGACGATGCCTCTGCCCCTCTCGGTGATCCTGGGGTTTTTCCTCTTCCCCTGCCACCTGCATACAGTCCTTCCCTTACGCCCCTTCCCTGCCATGACTTGGCCACCACCTTGTTGCTTGACCTTCAGTGGGTCACCTCCACTCTGGGCTTTGGTTTCCCTCACTTGTAAAAAGAGGGATTGGACCAGGCGCATTCCAGGTGAAACATTCCAGGACTAATCAACTAATTCACATTAAGGTGTAGATGACTGATAACAGCTGAATGTATTACCTCTCTGGTGGGTGGGAGTATTTTAAAAGATGCAGTTTCTCATCCTAAAAGAATGAACGTGCATGGTGCAATTTCAGGCAGGGTCACGGGTGGGTGGGGATGATATGGGGAGAGGGGGTGCCTCCCCTGACATTTCTCCAGTGATCACCGGGGTGAGGGGGGCACTGCTCCAGTCAGGGGTGGGGTCTGTCCTGCGGGAATGTGCCTGTTGGTTTCCCTCCAGAACTTACACCATCCTCCTCCCTCTTTGGCAATGGCAAGAGCAGGGTTTTGTCATACCGAAAACTGCCTCATCAGGGAAACCCACGTGTGTGGCCTAGGAAGCTACCCTGTCCCCTGGGGCAAGGGGTGCGGTGGGGGCGTTCAGCAGCCTGGCTTCCAGGTTCATGGGTCAGTTCTCATCCTGGGCAAGTGAAGAGGCCTCTGTTGGAGGGCAATCCACTTTCTGCCAGAGCAGGTGGTCCTGCCACACCTGAATCCAAGACATCTGCGTTTCACCCAGGGAGAAAGGCTGTGCTGAATGCTGTCTGGTTTCATTTTCTGTAGGAGGTTTGATTTGGCTTCTGAATTTTCAGGGAGGGCATGAGAGAGGGTGTGGCCTGCAGCCACCATTAGTCCATCAGAAATAGGAATGTGACTCTTGATCTTGGGGTTTGTGAGTTCGAGCCCCATGTTGGAGGTAGAGTTTATGAAAGAAGGAAGGAAGGAAGGAAGGAAGGAAGAAAGAAGAAAGGCATTTATTTTTCTGGTTGGTGCCATCTCCTACAGCTCCCTCTGAGGCACCTGCTATCTGGGCCTCCCTTCAATGGAGGCAGTATGGGAGTGCGTCTGTGCTCCAGGCAAGAGAGTGGTGGGTAGGAATGGAGACCCAGGATGATGGTCAGTGGTCCCTACTCTGGCAGCAATGCTAACTAAGGGGCTCAGACCAGCCCGAGGATCGACGTGCCTCTGTCTTCATGAGAATCGCCACCATCATATCCCTTCCTCTTCTCTAGAGCAGGACAGCTTCTCGAGACCTCTCAGTGCTTTGGCCATGAGCCTCAGCATGGAACACACAGAGCTCTAGACCCTCCCTGCTCAGAGAGTAGTCTGAGACCAGCAACATTAGCTCCACCTGGGAGCTGGTTAGAAATGCAGACTCTCGGAGGCGCCTGGGTGGCTCAGTCAGTTGGGCGTCCAACTTCAGCTCGGGTCATCAACTGACGGTCTGTGAGTTCAAGCCCCACATTGGGCTCTGTGCTGACAGCTCAGAGCCTGGATGGAGACTGCTTCAGATTCCGTGTCCCCCTCTCTCTCTGTCCCTCCCCCACTTATGCTCTGTCTTTCAAAAATAAAATAAAACATCTAAAAAAAAGAAAAAGAAAAAAAAAAAAGAAATGCAGACTCTCAGTGGCCATCGTAGGCTACTGAATCAGAGTCTGAATTTTTACAAGATACCAAGCTGATTACATTAACAGACATTAATGTTTAAGAAAAATCGGTCTTGATGACGCATTCCTTGGGGAGAGAGGCAGAAAGAAATATAAGCTCCCCACGGCGGCCTCCTCGGAGAGGAAGACTTGCCCACAAGCCTCAATGGAGGGAAGTAAACGCAGAGGAAAAGGCTGAGGAAGGCACTCCAGGAAAACATGCTGAAATAGGCAGGTGCCTTTAACGTTTTTAGTTTAATTTTAATTTTATTTTTAATAGGCAATTCACTTACACCGTTAAGATTCTAAAGATGCAGAAAGGTATGTCAGACAGTTTCTTTCCCACACCTGTCTCCCAGCCACTTCCTGTCTCAAAAGCAACCTATGTTACTAGGCGAGAGGTATAAGATATTATGCAAATGAACCCTGTCTGTGTGTTCTTAACTCACCAAAACCCCTTTAAAAAATTCAGCTGCTAGTTTGCCATACACAGTGTCTAGACCTTGCTTTTTCCACTCAATAGCTCTTGGAGAGCATTCCCGTATCATATGGAAAGAATGCTCCAGATTGCATTTCAGCTGAATGTTATTCCAAAACGGGGTTCGAGCTCACGAACCTTGAGATCATGACCCGAGCCGAAGTCAGATGCTTAAACGACTGAGCCACCCAGGCGGCCCCCTACTTAGGTATTCTCTCGGAGCCTCCTACAGGACTTCGGAGACCCAGGGTCACCCCCTCTGGGCAATTCCACCTCCTTCTCCCTCCTATCCCCCTTGCCCACAGCTTTGGCAGAACCCTAATCACATGATAGTATTTAGGCAAAGGCATGAGAACATCTGCTCTTGTGTCCTCTCGCCACGTCCCGTCACAGTGCATAGTAGGTACTCAGCCGACGTGAACAGTATTGAATTGACCATCCCTGAGAGAGGAATTCTCCAAATACTGCTGCCTGATCCTTCTAAGGGCAGAGACCCCACTTCCTCAAACGCTCATTCTGCCTTTGAGAGCCTGTATCAAAAGGTTCTCAGCTGAAGCAGGGTCTGTTTGCTGGTGACTTTTCCCTCGGGTTCTAGTGCATCTTCTAAAACAACATAGAAATTTAGTCCCTTTGACAGATACTTAAGATACCCATCTGTCTCCAAACCAAATACTCCCAGCTCCCTGTGGGTCCTGGGTCCAGATCCTTCCCCTCCAACTTTTTCTTCCATATATTTTTTGGTTTGTAATATTGCCCCCCGCCCCTCTTTTTTTAAGTAAGCTCCACATCCACCTTGGGGCTCGAACTTACCACCCCAGGATCAAGTCTCATGCTCCACCGACTGAGCCAGCCAGGCGCCCCTGTAATATTACCCTTTTAAAAAGTGATGTCTGGGGGCGCCTGGGTGGCTCAGTCGGTTAAGCGTCCGACTTCAGCTCAGGTCACGATCTCACGGTCCGTGAGTTCGAGCCCCGTGTCGGGCTCTGTGCTGACAGCTCGGAGCCTGGAGCCTGTTTCAGATTCTGTGTCTCCCTCTCTCTCTGCCCCTCCCCTGTTCATGCTCTGTCTCTCTCTGTCTCAAAAATAAATAAACGTTAAAAAAAAATTAAAAAAAAAAAGTGATGTCTGACCCCTACACACTTATTAGAATGGCCCAAATTAAAAGACAGGCCCTACCAGTACTGGCAAGAATGGGGAGCACCTGAAACTCTCCAGCTGGGTTTGCACTGGGAACATAAAATGGGACAGGTACTTTGGAAAGGAACTGGCAGGTTTTTAAAAAAGTGAAACATACAGGCTAGCCATTCAACTCCCAAGCTATTTACCCAGAATAAATTAAAGCATTTGTCCAGGGGCTCCTGGCTGGCTCAGTCCATTAAGCGTCCGACTTCGGCTCAGGTCATGATCTCGAAGTTCATGATTCAAGCCCTGCATCGGGCTCTGTGCTCACAGCTCAGAGCCTGGAGCCTGCTTTGGAGTCTGTGTCTCCCTCTCTCTCTCTGTCCCTGCCCCACTCGAGCTCTGTCTGTCTGTCTCTCACTCAAAAAATGGATAAACATCAAAAAAAAAAAATAAAATAAAACAGAAAACCAAAAAACAAAGTGCACAAGGAAGCTCTGTGGGATGATGCTTGTACAGGTTTATACATATGTCAAAACTTATCAAATTGTGTACTTTATTATTTTTATTTTTTAATTTTTAAAATTTATTTATTTTGAGAGAGAGAGATGGGAGAGGGGCAGAGAGAGAGACAGGGAGAGAGGATCCCAAGCAGGCCCTGTGCTGTCAGCGCAGAGCCCGACATGGGGCTTGAACCCACGAACCATGGGATCGTGACCCGAGCCGACATCAAGAGTTGGTCGCTTAACCGACTGCGCCACCCAGGCGCCCCTATATTTATTTATCATTTTAAAAGTAGGCTCCACACCCAATGTGGGGCTGGAACTCATGACCCTGAGATCAAGAGTCACACGCTCTACCGACCGAGCCAGCCAGGCGCCCCTCAAATTGTATACTTTAAACACACACGGTTTATTGTATGTCAACGATACCTCAAGAAAGCTGTTTAAAAAGCCTGCTATTTGGAACTGGTCCCACCTTCTCGATGTCACTGACTGGTGGGGTGCACAGAAGGGTAGCTGGCTCCCTCAATGTGGTCACTGTGCTTTGTGGTAGAGCCCGAGGTCATGTGAGCTTTTTCAGGAGTTATATTGCCGCTGTCTAAGTTCAGCAGCAATGCCAAGATTTTGACGTCATGAACATTAGAACCAGGTCTCCTCTAGCTTTACCATGCGTCGTATCAAGGTCACTTACCCCTTTCGTGTTCATTTTGTTGGCGGAACCGAGTAGGAGACGGCAGAGCGTGGTGGAAAGGGTATGAACTCCGGGGTCAGGTTCTTTTGAATGGAAGCTCAGAGTGGGTAAGTGCCTTAGCCCCTCTGAGTCTCACGTTCCTCATCTGTAAACGGGGTCACGATTTCTGATCTCACGGAGGGGCGACAATTAAATGATACAGAAAGGCACTTAGCACCGTGTGTGGTCTGTTGAGGTGTCTGATGAAGAGAAGCTAATTTTGTAGCTGTGTCACTCCTGCCTGTCACAATAGTTTAAATCTTGGTTATGTGTATGCCAGACTTCTCAGAACATAACACGCTCTCTGTATTTGATTAGCAGACCCGCACATCTTTATTGGAGCGTCTAATACAAACACCGAGATGAGCCGGTCAAAACCAACCCCATGGCGCACCACCGCTAAGTTTCCTCCAGCTTGATCTGCATTCCTTGGATTGAAAGTAATGGGTTTGGCCCTGCATTTAAAAAGTTTGTTTATTTATTTATGTTTTAATGTTTATTTTTGAGAGAGTCAGAGACAGAGCGTGAGTGGGGGAGGGGCAGAGAGGGAGAGGGAGACACAGAATCCGAAGCAGGCTCCGGGCTCTGAGCCGTCAGCACAGAGCCTGACTCGGGGCTCGAACTCACGAACCGTGAGATCGTGACCTGAGCCGAAGTCGGACGCTTAACCGACTGAGCCACCCAGGCGCCCCTGGTGACATTTCTTTAAATAAAAAATGGTGGGGGGGGCCTGGCTGGTGCAGTCAGTAAAACATGTACTTCTTGATCTCCAGGTAGTGAGTGCAAGCCCCACCTTGGGCTTGGAGCTAAGGATAAAAAAGAGAGAGAGAGAGAAAGGAAGAAAAGAAGAGGGGCGCCTGGGTGGCGCAGTCAGTTAAGTGTCCAACTCTTGGTTTCGGCTCAGGTCATGATCTCACTGTTCATGAGAGAGACTGAGCTCCAAGTCGGGCTCTGTGCTGACAACGTGGAGCCTGCTTAGGATTCTCTCTCTCCCTCTCTCTCTCTGCCCCTTCCCTGCTCTCAAATAAATAAATAAACTTTAAAAAATAAAAATAAAAAATAAAATACAACTGAATGCAACATCAGAAATATATTATATATATAATATATATATAATAATATATATAATATAATATAAAATATATTTCAGTTCCTAAGTTGTACTTAGCCATAACCGGGGTGCTGTTTCAATAGCCACAGGTAGCTAGTGGCTATCGAATTGGAGAACGCAGATATAGAATGTTTCCATCAGCACAGGCTCTTGATTTGGACAGCGTGCTCTAGAAAGATTAGGGAAAAGCCCAAGTGGGTCAGTTTGTTTGTTTATATCCTGACTTGTTCCTGAAAGGATCAGAGGCTGCCGAGGACAGCCCGAGGCCATCAGAACCGTGCCCTCTGGCCGGAGATGGGAAGGTTGACATGTGGGCTGAGTCATGAGTGGAGTAGCAGAGAGAAGCCAGGCCCCAGTGGAGCACTGACCTCCCCCCAGTGGAGCACAGAAAGGAAGTGGGCGGGAAAGCGGAGGTGGGCATGTCATGGGAGTGAGGGTCAAAGGACAAGGCCATGAGCTGTCCGATGTTGAGCAACGAGCAAGCTTCGGGAAAGAAGCTCGCTCCTCTCAACAATATATGCTTATCTGACCTGTTTAATCAAGGAGTCCCCGGTGCCCTTCAGTTCTCAGATACAAATTCCAAATTCCAGCTAATCAGATGCAATTAAGGGATATTGTTGGTCGGGCGCAAGTTCTGACTTGCAGCACTGTGGGTAGGATGCCAGGCCTGGGTCCCCGCTCACCACCCGCTGGCTGTTTCAGCAGCCGTTGCTGGAGGCAGCAGGGCCGGGAAACATCCTCCCAGTGGCTGATGAGAGTGGAGAAGCTCTCAGGCAAGGGAGCCAGGCCCCGAGTGGTTTCCTGCGGCACTTTTAAAGCTCAGATACACTCTGGGGATGGGTTCTTTTGGAGGGCAAATCAGAGTTTTTTACCTGTTCACTAAATTTGACTTTTGCATTAAACTTGTTTCTTGGGATTAAAGATGAGCCAAACATACGTGACGATGACTTTAAGTTTTGTTGGGAAGTTCAAAAACATCATAGGGTGGGATGGGGTGCCATGGGGAGCCGTTTATTGCTTAATTTGAGATAACAGATTCCCATAATCTTTATTTTTACTTTTGTTTTGAGGTGTAACCGACTTAGAGCAAAGTGCAGTACGCTTTAATGTACAGCTTGGTGAATTTTTACATATGTATGTACCTGTGTAATCTCCACCCAGATCAGGATACAGAACATTTCCAGCACCCTGCAAGGTTCCCTCGTGCTCCCTCCTGGTCTATTCTCCTCCCCAGAGGTAACTGATATTCTGATTTCTACCACTGTCAGTTTGCTCTGCCTGTTCTTGAACTTCATAGAAACAGGATCGTATCCTATCTGTGTCTGTGTCTGGCTCCTTTTACTTGTAAGCCGATGACACTTTTTTAGGGAAAATTTTGTAAATACAGATCTATAATCCTTTACCTAAAACCATTGGGGCCAGATAGTTCAGAATTCAGAATTTTTCATGGTTTAGAAAGGTGTCATGAGGGGCACCTGGGTGGCTCAATCGATTAAGCATCCGACTCTTGGTTTCAGCTCAGGTTGTGATCTCACGGCTTCATGGGTTCGAGCCCCACATCAGGCCCTGTGCTGGTAGTGCGGAGCCTGTTTGGGAATCTCTCTGTCTGCACCACTCACCACCCACCCCCCCCACCCCCCCCGCCCCAGCCCTGCGCCGTCTCTGTCCTCTCTCAAAATAAATAAATACACTTAAAGAAAGAAAGAAAGAAAGAAAGAAAGAAAGAAAGAAAGAAAGAAAAGTGCCATGATGGATTCCCTTAACACTGTATGTTACAAAATACCCCCAGCAGGGTGTGGGGCAGTACCTGGTAAACACATAAACAGTTCTGAGCAAAGTCCGCCAACATTCACACACTAAGTGGTGGAAAGAGAAGCCATAAATGGCCTCACATCAGTGGAGGCTCGTTTTGCTGCCAAATGAGTTCACGTCAGGTCAGGCTTTGTAGTAAAACGACTTACGATAAAAATGGCTTTATCATACAGATTTCAGCAGTTTGGGGATTTTGATACTGCGAGTAAGGGAGAGCGGACCTGTTAGTTCCCAGCAAGCCATCGGCCCTGTGGGAGGCAGACTTACTGGGTAGCAGGAGGATCCGGTGCTGATAGAAGGTTGCAGAAAGCAGCCGCCCCCGCTGGAGTGTGTTCACGCTGGGTCTGCGGGGACCATTTCTCTCGGTCAGGACGATCAGGCAGTCCACGCATCAACTGCTGACACAGAAGGCACACTTTTGCCAGGTGCCTGTGTCTTTGGGCATTCTTCTGGGATCCCGATCTTGGCTTAGATTTTCTTTTTCTTTCTTTTTTTTTTTTTTTTTTGAGAAAGGGAGAGAGAGAGGGAGGGAGAGAATGAGTGGGGGAGGGGCAGAGAGAGAGAATTCTGAGCAGGCTCAGCGCTGTGTCAGGCTCCCCCGCTGATGTAGCGCAGAGCCCAGCGTGGGGCTCAAACCCACGAACTGTGAGATCATGACCCGAGCCAAAAGCAAGAGTTGACGCTCGACCGACTGGGCCACCCAGGCGCCCCAAACATGGTCTTTCATGTGGCCAACAGTCCTACTGCTTGGAATGTTTCTGTATAACAAAGGAGGAGTATGAGGATGGTCATCGCAGAATTATTTGGAATAGCGATAAATTGAAGGGATATTGAGATAAACTGTTGTGTTCTCCGCAGCCCTATAAAGAATGTTGCAGAACAGCATTTCCTGTATGATGCTCCACGGACCCAAGCCTCAAGAAGATTCCTCAAGGGATTTCATAGTGAAATATGTTTAGGAAATGCCAGTCTCCTCTTGATGATTCACAATGTACATTAGTAAATTAAAGACTCTGAGAAATTCTCCAGGAAAGAAGCCCATTTCAGTTGGCATAAGTCAGTACATCCCAAACAGGTGGGGAAGGACTCTGCTCTCAATAGCAAAATGGCTCTGGGGTTCTGTGGGACCAGTTTGGGAAACACTGTGATAGCCGACTCACGAATAAAGAGCTGAGTGAAAAGGACAGGTTCTGAGAATCTCCGCAGCATGATTGAAACTAACCAACCAACCTAAGTACATATTTGTATTTGGAAAAAAAAAAAAAAGTCTAGCAGGACACATTCCAGAACTTTAACGGTGGTTGGGGTGCTGGAATTATTAGGTGATTTTTATTTTTACCTTTTGTTTTCATCTTTTAGCTTATTTGGGTTTCTTTCTTTTTTTAATTAACTAATTAACTAATTAATTTAATTTATTTTTTTAATGTTTGTTTTTGAGAGAGAGAGAGAAAGAGAGACAGTGTAAGAGGGGGAGGGTCAGAGAGAGGGGGAGACACAGAATCCGAAGCGGGCTCCAGGCTCTGAGCTGTCAGCACAGATCCTGACGCAGGACTCGAACTCATGAACCGTCAGATCATGACCTGAGCTGAAGTCGGATCCTCAACCGACTGAGCCACCCAGGCGCCCCTAGCTTATTTGGGTTTCTTAACTGCTTTTAATTACTGTGTATAACTTTTTTTTTTTTTAATTTTTTTTTAACGTTTTATTTATTTTTGAGACAGGGAGAGACAGAGCATGAACAGGGGAGGGTCAGAGAGAGGGAGACACAGAATCTG